>NC_140167.1:148731750-148866750 GCF_963971535.1 Notolepis coatsorum
TTGAGAAAACAACTGTCACATGCCAGTTGTTCTATCCTCTCTCCTCCCTCACACACTTTTCCTTCTTCTTCATCTCTTCATCTGTTTCTTTCTTTCTTTCTTTCTTTCTTTCTTTCTTTCTTTCTTTCTTTCTTTCTTTCTTTCTTTCTTTCCCTCTCTCTGTCTCTGTCCAGTGGTTCTGCGATGAACGTGGTTCATGGAGAGGAGGAGATGAAGCGGTTCCTATTGGAGGCCACTCAGGTGTCTCAGGTGAGGTACACACACACACACACACACACACACACACACACACACACACACACACACACACACACACACACACACACACACACACACACACACACACACACACACACACACACACACACACACACACACACACACACACAAACAGCACATGCACTTAAAGACTGACTGGAAATGTGCCGGTTTAAATCCTTGCACTTACACTGGACATATGGGTGAGGGAATGCAACAACAACAACATAATGGAGCTGTCGCAAGAATAAAAAACCTACTGTACATACAGTAGATTTCATTCTCTGTTCTTCATGCCTGGTGATACTAAATCCAAATTGAACTCTGCCATTGGAAAGAGTAGATTTGGCCCGATCCATAGTGTGCAAGTTGGCTATAATAAGGTCTATGTAATAGACCTCATATTCTATATTCTATAATAATATTTCAAATTGCATGGGTCCGGATGGCAGAATTCAGTACTGCATCTACAAAACCTTCTGTTTCATCATCTTCCCTTTATTCATTTCCTTAGATTGTTTGTACACGTGATCTCAAGAAGGTACTGAACAAACTCAGTGGTAGTTTGTTATGTCTGGTCATTTTTAGCATGGTGTTATTTACTGCCAAAGATGCAAAGAAAAATCATAATTCATATTATCCTTTGTTTCATCATAATTTAAGCAAGCCTGGTAATAGACACAATGTTTCTGACACTGAGAATACATTCACTGAGGTCCATAGATGTCCGTTGATACCAATAACATGCAAATGGACCTTGTAGAAGTGGAGCAATCTTCCATTTACTTAGGTATGTATTTTAGGCGGATTTTCAGAAAATAGGGCTCCGGGCTTAACACATTGAGTGCCACGCCCCTTCCGGGAAGTGACCACTTCCGTGCCGTCCATTAACCCCATGTAAATGTAGTTGTACTTTGTAGACCTAAACCTATATTTTATAGTATAGCTATGGGTCTAATAACGCTGTTGAGTCTCATTGAGCTGCTTCTGGTCAACGTGCAAAAAACAGATAATTTTTTCATCTGTACATTTCCGTTTTATACCGTTTTGAATATGAACATAGTCCGGCCGCTTCTGAGCAATTCCAGGGAAAAGACACGAAAACAGCGTTTTTGTGTAATTCAATAAACACGTTGTCATTTTTCACCTGATTATCGGATCTTCACTATTATCCTTCCTTGTGCATACATGCAATGTGATTTAGACCGGCGCCCCCCCTCCTGCAACCCAACAGCATACAGCCAAACAGCTATAACACAGATAGCTTCAATCGCAGTAGAAATAAATTTCAGCAAGCTTTCATATATGGTGTCCTTACCTAGTCTCTGAAGTAATGAAAAAAAAAGAATCCAATAATCTCATCGCCATTCCAGTTATCCACAGCGATCGTGCCTCCGACGTTGTTGGACAATGCTCTTCAATGGGCGGGCGGGGTCAGTAGTCCAAACCACCCCTACAAGCGTGCGTTTTGCCGGAGTGTTTAGGACCAGCCCCCATGCCGCAGCTCGGTAGAGAGAAGAAACCAACCCGTTTCTAACGGGGTGCATTACTGGCCGAAGGCGTTAGAGGGCGGTATAATACCGTCTGCCAGCTCAGACACACTCAGAACAGTATGCACAAGGTGCCCCGCTGAATTATGAATGGCAATAGATAATAAAATAAATACCGTGACAGAAACGTAGATCTACGTTTCCGGCACTCAACGGTCGGGCCACAGAAACGTAGATCTACGTGAACGGCAGTCAATGTGTTAAGAGGTTAATGTAAAAGATATGCAGGATAACATGTTTGTATCCAGACCTTCACTACACAGGTGCTTGTCTCTGAAGTCGGGCAGTGTACCAGGAATATTTAAATACCCTGTCTTAACTCATTCAGCGCCAGGGATTAGCCTGGTCCAGTTCTAGCTATGCCACGCTTTAAAGATATGAGTGCGTCACCTTGTTTGTAGAGCTATATCTATAGTCTATATTATAGCCATGGAGACAATACTATAGTCATTTGACAGTGACTTTCTTCTGTCGAACAAAAAAAAGAAAACATTTTCATGCATACGTTCGTGCGTTATCCTGTGGTGAATATAAGTATAGTTTAGGAGTGATCCGGGATAATTCCTGAAAAGCGAGTTATAGGGTGCTACGTGTATTCTACTATAAGCGTTGGCGTTTCTTGCCTGGACACGCTACTATTTCCAAATCAAATGTATATAATAGGTATTATGTTTCATCATGAATGCATGAAAGGGAGGGGGGGGGGGGTTTGGAGCTGGAGCTATGCTGTCGAACTGAGAGTGGTGAGAGTGGAACAGCTGAAGGTCTCTTCTGTCGAAACCGCTTCTGCATTATTTCCACTCGCTGCTCATATAAACGTATCACAGTTGATTGTGGGCCGGTGGTGGGAGATCAGAGTTCTAACAGGTATTCTTACATGTCACAGATTGACGTAAATTCAGAAGGGCTTAGTTTAGTGGGGGAGGTTCCTGCCTCAGCTATACTGAAGAAACGGGACTGGGTAGAGATTTCACATCTAGTCAGTGTTGGTACAACCACACATAGCTAGAAAACAATGCAAACCACTGGAAAATGCCATTTATAAGATAGGGTACCTTTAACTCATTGAGCGCCACACTCTTTTCCCATCTTTACTCAAATCAAATCAAAATCAAATAAAATGTATTTGTAAGGCCCGACAACACATGTTATATTATCGTACTTGGCTTATCGCGTCCCGCTCTTAAGCCTACCGAGATATACCTCATCTCATGTACCTATTGTACTTACACAACGAATAAAACCAATACACCCACACCTGCCGGGTCCCGCCCTTACGGAGGCGTAGCCTATAAGATAGTAGGCGTGGTCCCCAATACACCCTTCCTCTATTTTCGTTCCCAGCATAGCGGATGCAATGCACCTTATGTAACTAGTGTTATGAAAAGATTAGAGAAATTACGTAATGTTGAAAGCTTACCGGAGGTTTGCTTACCCCTGGCATCTTCGAGGCATGTTTCAGCGACACGACGGGCCTATGTTGATGTTTCCTCATCTGACGACAGCAGATCAAGGGGCAGCGTATATGGTTTGGCTATCGGGCCGGCTTGTACAACGGTGAGCCCTGTGTCATTAGGCATCAATGTTGGTATTGGTAATGCTGTGGAGTATGTTTCGGCGCCAGGGCCGGGGTGGCTTGGTGAACGTTCCACTGCACTGCTACTACTGCTAATGCTAATGTTGACGCTGAAATGGGTCGTTGTTCTAATGATCCCCGCCGCGGGACAATTCCGCTTTTCCCTCCTCTTACCCGCTTCATTGATGAAGGTCAGTCGGTTGCTAATGTGGGGGGTTTCGCTGAGTCCTATTTACCTTTTTTACGGGTAAACGGGCTAACAACTGGTTGCAGGCCGGGTGTACCGTGGCTACATAGCCAGGTAGCTTTGATCCTGTGCCCCGGCGGGGATGAACGATGTCCCACCCGGCCGATGCTTGAGACTGCATCGGCTCGGAAGGTGGCAGTATGGACGGATGAGTGGTATACTGCTGCAGGATGGTTTGTAGCGGCGGCCAGTGTTATGGCTCAGCTGGCTAGTTTCCTATCCACATTGCCGTCGGGTAGTAGGGCTATGGGTCCAGCCGACATTATAAACATGTTGCATGTTTGTGGTGTTATAGAGATCTTGACTCAGTCGCAAGCTATAACTGCAGGGAGGATTAGGATGCTGTCAACGTTTGTTGTTCGGCATGTTTGGTTGGTCTCGGCAACGACTGTGGCGAGATCCTCGACAGGCGGCTATGTTTCCCCCGCCAGTGGTGCCCTGGGCGGAGAGTCAACGGGGTTCCACAAGGCCGACAGCCTTGGCGGCCGAGGGATCAGCCATTTTGGGTGAATTCGGTTTGGATAAAACAAGCCGTCGTCACTTTGCCGCGAGCAGCCCGCTCCCCGTTCAATCCTCTCTCTGTTACCCACGGAAGCGGGGCTCTGATCGTTCTCCTTTGGCTGCGGGCCGCGAACCTTCTTTGAAGCGCATGCGGCCCCATTCTTCACTTCTCATGGGTACAGGGGCTGACACCCAGTTGATGGCTGAGCCTGGGTCTGTCCATGAGAATGTTGTGCTGTCGCGTGGCTCCTGCACCACACGTTGTGTGATGGGTGAGCCTGGTGTTACGGCTGCCACTAGTTACAGTGGTCAGCAGGGGGACTCGAGGCCTCTTCTGTTGAATGCACAGCAAGGGTTACCCCGGCCTCGCCTTCGCCAGGCGGGGTATCGCGCTGATGCCTCCCACTCCCGTGGTCTGCGAAGCAGAGGCAAGCGTGATTTGGGTGGTAGCAATATCACTGCAGGGCTTCGGCGTGTAGGAGCCCATGGGGTCCTCATGCCTTGCGTGTCTAGCTGCGGAACGACTCCTCAGCGTGTGCTAGAGGGGTGTTCAAGGGGGGGGGGGGTGTCAACCAGTTTGATGACAGCTTCTCCCGTATCAAACCGGCCCTTTCTGTCGGGGTCCCCCCTTGGGTGCGTCGCACAGCGGGAGGGACCGGGTCAACTATCTACTATTTCTTGCGGCCCAGTGTCAGTTGACGGCGGGTGCGCTGTGGGATTATTTTAGCGTTGTTTTGCGGACCCATCGTGTGTTCTGTATTATAGCTATGGAGACAATAGTATGGCTCATTTGACAGGCATTGTTCATAGTCCATCACTGACTAACCAGTTAATTTCTACATACTGTAGTTTGTGCGCTATTACGCGCTAAACATCGCCCCTTACCAAAATAATCCAGTATTTTTTCATAGATCGCGAGATATGACGTGTTATATGCAATATGCCCAAATCTTTCTGGTTGATCGCTTGAAACCCCAAATACTTCCAAATCAGAGGTATATACCATATACTGTACATGTGTGTCTTCACAAAATCATCAATTGGGGGGGAATAAATCCCAGTCGATTGCCATGGCGATCACAATTACTTGTGTATATTGGGCATGGCTACCATACGGGAAATAATAGTTATATTATCATACTGGCCATCACGTCTCGCTCTTTGCCATTATGAGATAACTCTTATCTCCTAGCACCTACTGTGCTCACAAACAAACAATTTGCACTCACATGCACGTGACCAGGCCACGCCCCGCGTCCTGCTATAAGATGCCGGACATGGTCACACTCTACCTTCCTCTTTTTTTGTTTCCAACATGGACATTGCAGTGCACTCCGTGAACTAGTTGTTATGAAACGCAGGGAGAAATTACACAATGTTGGGTTTTCGCCGGAGGTTCACCAGCCCCTGGAATCTTCTCGGCACATCCTAACAGCGCATCGGACCTGTCCTGGGGTTCCCTCATCTCATGACAGCAGATCAAGGGACGTCGCGCGACGGCTAGCAGTCGAGCTACGTTGCGCACAGGTAGGGTCTGCGCTGCCAGGCATTAATGCTAGCATTTGTGATACTGCTCATTGTCCCGTGAGACAGCCGAGTTGTGTATTGGCGCGAGGGGCAGGATATTTGGGTAAACATGGTCGTCATGACTCTGAATTGGATGTTTTCCCAGCTATCCTGGAGCGTGCGGCTAATGCTAATGCTACGATGCTGGGTCACTGTTCCTTTGTTCCCCGCCGTGGGCTGTCACCACTCTTCCCTCCTCTTAACCGGTTCATTGCTGAAGGTCAATCGGTGTCTAATGTGGGGATTTTGCTGACGCTTATTTACCCTTTTTATGGGTGGATGGGCTGACAACAGGGCGCAAGGCAGGTGTGCCGTGGCTTGAGAGCCAGGTAGCATCGGTCCTTTGCCCTGGCATGGTTGAACGGTGTCCCACCTGGAAGCCGACGCCAGAGGGCGAGTCGGCCTGGCAGGTGGCTGTATGGGCTGATGAAGTTTATACCGCCGCAGGACGGAATTTAGCGGCGACCAGTGTCATTGCTCAGTTGACTGCTTTTCACACAATGGTGTCAGGTAGTGGGGCCTTAGGGCCAGCCGACGTCGAAAACATTGCGCATGTTTTTGGGGTTATAGAGCTTTTAACTCAGTCCCAAGCTATAACCGCAGGGAGGACCATGATGCTGTCAACTCTTATTCACAGGCATCTTTGGTTGGAGCAGTCTTCCTTTGAGGAGGAGAAAAGACTTCTTCTCCTCAGGGCTCCCCTCTCCGCAGAGGGACTTTTTGGTCTTTCCGCAGGAGCGTGGGCAGTATTTGACCTAGGCCCCACACCGCCTCGCACCACGCAGCCAGAGGTGAGGGCGCGGCCTCGCCAACAACTGTGGCGAGGCCCTCAACCAGCGGCCATGTTTCCCCCGCCTGAGGTACCCTGGACACAAAGAAAACAGGTGAACGCAAGGCCGACAGCCTTGGCGGCCGAGGGATCGGCTACATTAGATGAGCACGCCCTAAAAAAACGTCGCCGTCTAGCTGTGTCTAGCTTGCTCTCCGGTCACTCCCCCCCCCAATGACAGCGGGATACGGGCTCTGATTTGTTCCCTTTGGCTGCGGGCCGCATGCCTTCAATGAGGCGCAAGCGGCCCCACGTTTCGCTTCTCATAGGGACAGGGGCTGACACCCAGTTGCTGGCTAGGCCTGGGTCTGTCCGTGAGAATGCTGTGCTGTCAAGCGGCTCCCACGCCACACGTTCTGCGTCTGTGTTTGGTGAGCCTGGTGTTGTGTCTGTCAACGATGAAGCGGGGGAACTCGAAGCCCAGGGGGTCGCAGCGCGAGTTCCCGCAGTCCGCCCTCGCCAGGCCGGGTATCACGTTAGTGCCTCCCACGGCCGGAAGACCGGCGGTGGTCAGGCAGGCGTGCGTGATTTGGGTGGTAGTAATATCACTGCAGGGCTACGGTGTGTAGGAACCCACCCTATCGTGCAGTGTGGGGACCTCGTGCCTTGCATGTCCAGCTGTAGAGCGGTTCCTCAGCAATCCATGCCGGGGAGGTGTTCTGTGGGGGAGCTTTTGTCACCCAGTGTGATGTCAGCTTCCCCCGTATCAAACCGGCCCTTTCTGTCGGGGTCCCCCCTTGGGTGCGATTGCCTCGTGGTAGTGTCAGGGTGCGATATCCCGGCGGTTGGCGGATCCATGGTTGGCAACGCACAGCGGGTGGGACCGGGCTGCCTATCTACGGTTCCTGGCGGACCAGCGCCAAATGGCGGCGGGTGCGCTTTGGGATTATCATCACATATGGCTACAGCAGTGCCGTATGTCGAGGTGGATGGAGAGAATGCTGAGGCGGGGGCTTGTGTTGCAGTTTGCGCAACCCCACCCTCCGTTTTCAGGTTTGGTACAGACCCTGTTGTCAGGGTCAGATTCAGATTCAGATTCCTTTATTGAGCCATTTGTGTAAAACACATTGGTAATTGTTTCTTTTCTTTTTTCACAGTAACAATAACACCAACACAGACACATGTCAGCAGTGACAGCTCTGGCCGACAAGATCCAATCTCTGTTAGCGAAGCAAGCCATCGTCGTGGTCCCAAAGGAGGATGCGATGTGTGGCGTTTACTCCCGGTATTTTCTGGTGCCCAAGAAATCGGGAGGTTTCAGACCTATTCTGGATCTGTCTGCGTTCAATCGGCTGTTTGTGACGAGGCGGTTCAGGATGTTGACCGTCAAACACCTGATAAGCTCCGTCAGAGTGGGGGACTGGTTCACCTCCATAGACCTGAAGGATGCGTACTTTCACATCCCGATCTTCCCTCCTCACAGGAAATTCCTTTGCTTCCTCTTTCAGGGTGTAGCATACGAATACCAGAGGCTGCCGTTCGGCTATTCTCTGGCCCCTCGCACATTCACCAAATGCGTAGAGACCGCGCTGGAGCCTCTACGTCATCAGGGGATACGAGTTATTTTCTATCTCGACAACATTCTGCTGCTCAGCCGGTCAGAGGAGGTCGCCAGGTCTCATACCAGGCTGGTAGTGGAATTCCTCACCAGTCTGGGTTTTGCTGTGAGCTGGAAGAAGAGTACTCCTCTTCCCAGTCAACAGGTGGAGTACTTGGGCTTGGTTCTAAGCTCAAGGCCCATGAGGGCAACTCTCTCAGAGCGACGGCGAGTGGATATTCTCGGCGAGCTCAGGGGGCTCCGTCCTGGCAGGGCAGTTACAGCGCTGTCCGTGATGCGCCTGCTCGGTATGATGGCATCTGCTCACTCTGTGGTCCCTCTTGGCCTCCTCTTCATGAGGAGGATACAGAGGTGGTTTTCCAGTATGAAAATAGACCTGGTGAGAGGCAAGTGGAAACGACTGAAGGTTCCCATGTCAATACTGGGGGATCTCGACCACTGGGGGAGGACTGGTACCCTCACCAGCGGGATCTCCATGGGCTGCAGGCTGTCACACGTCACGGTCTTCACCTACGCCTCCCTCACGGGATGGGGGGGACATGTCGGACCATCGCAGTAGGGGGCAGCTGGACATGCCATGCTACCCGGTCTGCACTGCATATCAATGTGTTGGAGTTGAAAGCGGTCCTTCTGGTCCTCAAGCGGTTCGGCCACCTGGTGGTGGGCGAGCACGCGTTGGTCAGGACGGGCAACACGACGACAGCGTCGTATATCAACAGACAGGGTGGAGTACGCTCCGTCTGTCTGCACCGGGCGGCGGTCGAGCTCTGGCTATGGGCGTCTCTCCGACTTTTCTCGGGTTTGGCGCATAAAGGGTTAAGGCACCCACCCACTTGTTGGCAAGCATGTTTCTCTGAGAGGTTTTGGTCAATAGCGTTTTCAATGGATATGTTTCCCTCATCCCCATAAAACACAAGGAGTTGGCCAACTGATTTATTTTCAAAAAAACAATCAAGTTTTATATTGAACTTTGAACAATGAAATGAGGCGGCTGGGTGGCGCAGCGGAGATTGCGCTCGTCACCAATGCAAGAGACTCCGGTCTCGAATCCGGGTGTCAGCATTGCCTCCGGCTTGGGCCGGCCGTCATACTGGCTCAATTGACAGAGTCAGCGGGTGGAAGTCGATGGGTGGTAATCTGGACGTTGTGGACAGCGACTCCTACAGGTCGGTTGAGGGACGCCTGCACAGCAGAGACAGGAAATAGCGGGGGTAGTGTGAGCCTCCCACACGTTACACCTCGCCAATGAGAGTCCGCGCTGGCAGGTGAAAAGATGTGACAGGCTGCCTCCTCGTGTACCGGAGGGGACGCGTGATGCAAGGCTTCTATCCTCCCTACAACCGACCAGTGGGGGGCATATGTGAGCAACGTTCAAGACAGGGGAGGGGAGAATTGGAAAACACGAAATTGGGATGGGAGAAAAATGGAAAAATAAGGAGAAAAAGTGGATAAAAAAAAATAACAATGAAATGAGCTTTTAGCTTTTTGTTTGGATACATTATTATTATTGGTGTTGTTACTATTATTATTCTCTCACTCACACATGGGCACCCGTGCACACACACACACACACACACACACACACACACGAAATGCTTTATTTATGTCCACATAAATTAACTCATTCAACGCCAGTCACGATGATAGTTGGGTTAACTCGCCATCGCTTGAACGCCAATCACGAGTATAGTCGGGTTTTAATCGTTATTTCTTTTATTAGCGATATCCATTCATTTTCATCCGTCCAGCCTGATGTTATCGTTGGGAATGGGTCTGAGCTCGCAAAAGGGCAAATACCGCCGCCTATCGTCTCCCGGATGGTATTGCACATCATTGGATTGGATTGGCTGGGGATGTGCATAAAAAAATAAAGTCCGGTCCGGGTTTTGCTTCTTGGGCATGCAGTATCGTTGTACCACGTTGACTGGGGGGACTGGGAGCAGCGTGGATTATGTGTTTTGGACTATAACGTTGGATCAATGGACGCAATCGATATTTGGAATGGCGATCAGGGATTGGATTAATCTTTTTGCAGAACATCTGATGTGAGGTAAGGACTGACTCTATGTTACCAGTCTTGGGTTAATCAGATGTTTTTTTCATAGCGATCACAACGTGTCTGTGTGTGTGTGTGTGTGTGTGCGTGCCTTTGGTGCTGAGCAAGGCACGGATAAGCGATTTTTCAGCCCGCTTTTGTATCGTGCATAAGGACACATATACTATCGATAATCTTGCGTTTATTTGAAAACTATTCATAAATCAGCCGAAAAATTACAACGTGTTTTGTGTAATCCACTAAAGGGCTATTATCGCGTATTTCTCTGGAATTACTAGAAATCTCCAAAACTATACTCGTATTCAAAACGGTATAAAACGGAAATGTACAGATGAAAAAACAATCCGTTTCGTACAAGTCATTGATAAGTGACGGGTGTATTAGACCCATAGCCATAATTTAAGATATATTTTAAGCACTTGCAAATTTCCCCGTCCTCCCATTGATTAAAGCTCTGGCGTGCTAGCCCTAATTTGGTCATATAGGCCCGGTGCTGAATGTGTTAAGGACATAAACACTAACAGTGCAATCAGCTCAGTGGGAGTCTTTCAGTTACGTTAGTTGCTAACGTCTGTGGTTGATGCTGAACACTGCAGACAGTATTTACCGTGAGTTTTTCAAAGTGTGGTAATCAAGTGCCGTTTTAATGATAATTCAACTATTTTAACAGTATTACTAACCGCCAGGGAATTTTACCGTGGTTATCATTAAAACCGGTACAATGTCAGCCATTTACTGTCTTACTTTGGACTTTGTTTATTTTATACATTTGTTTACTTAAAGAGTGTGTTTACTTAAAGAGAATGTATTTCCTATTGATGAATACAAATGCTAATCTCTCCATTCACATTTCACGGAAAACAAAAGAAAGTAAATTTTTTTACTCAGACTTTGTGTGTATTGAGGTGATTTCTATTCACTACAAAATATGTCCCCAGAATGTTATATATATATTGAATATATTGAATCATGACCCCTGTATGGTAACATACAGTTCATTGCATTGCCACGTTTTTGCCAATACTCAGCCCTACATAATAGAGCCATTCTGTCAATATAACAGTAGCTACACTTCCATTTGGAGTAAATTATACCGAGGTTAATTCCCACGTCTGAACGAGACGGGAGTTGCACAATTTAGGCATTAAGTCCACACTGTGCTCACTTATCTCAAGTTTGAATCAGAGCTTTAACCCCCAGCTGTTCCGGCGCAGCCTGAGGTCATGCCCGGCAGCCCCAGCTGAACGAGTGTGCAGCAGGGCATCGCCGGGAGAGAGCATACATGCTCAGCAAATACAACCAGGGACCTGGGATGACTGTCTGAGTGGAAGGGCTGACCCTGTATATCGAATAGAATGGAATACAATCTTTATTTGTCACATTGTCACATACAGGAGGAGTACAGGAGAGTGAAATGCCTTGGTTTGGTTCCTCAACCTCACAGCAGCAATGGTAATAGAATGAAACAAATTATAGAAGCAGCACAAAATAGCAGCATTAAGCAACATTAAAGGAAAACTCCAACATTTTGGGAAATTAGCTTATTTGCCATCTACCCTGGAGTTAGACAAGAAGATACATACCTTTTTTCTTCTCTGTGCATGCAGTAGGAGTAGGAAGACACGCACCGTTAGCCTAGCTTGGAAGTAGTTTCAAGTTTCAAGTTTCTTTAATAGTTGTCATACAGAAGTACAGAATACTTTTATACAAAATGCTTCTTACTGTTACGCTCCAGAGACTGTGCAAGACAAGATAAGTATGAAATAAAATAACATAGTATAGCATGTAAATTAGAAGTAAAAAATGAGGTCACAGTGTTCAGTATAGACATATGTACAATGTTCGATGCATAATAGACGTAACTGAGTTACCATATAACTATACTATGCAGTGTACTAATATACAATACTATATAGTGCAAAGCAGAAATGGGATGAGGTACAATTTAGGTACAATTTACAGTAGGTGTACGAGTTGTAGTGCAAATCCTTTATCAATAAATATAAAGTGTGTTTGTGTGATCTAAAGTGTGGAGAGTGGGTGCTGCAGTGTGTTGTTTGTTTAAGTGAGTGTGTGGGTGTGTGTGCTATGTGCAATTGATGGTTGTTGCATAGTGTTTATTGTTCGTTGAGCAGCCTGATGGCCTGGGGATAGAAGCTTCTTCTGAGTCTTTCTGTGCTCTCCTTAAGACTCCGGTATCGCTTGCCTGACCGCAGCAGTTCAAAGAGGCAGTTGTTCGGGTGGCTGGAGTCCTTGATGATTCTCTTCGCCTTCCCCCTGCACCGCTTGTTGTAAATGTTCTGGAGGGTGGGAAGCCCCCCTCCAATTGTGCGTTCGGCTGAACGTGTCACTCTTTGTAGTCTGCTACGGTCTTGTGCAGTGCTATTCCCAAACCAGGAGGTGATGTTGCCAGTCAGGATGCTCTCTATTGTACATGAGTAGAAGTTCCTAAGGATCTTCTGACTGACTTGGAACTTCCTTAGGCGCCTGAGGAAGTAGAGGCGCTGTCGTGCCTTCTTCACAACACTGACAATGTGTGTGGTCCATGTCAAGTCCTCGGATATGTGGGCTCCGAGGTACTTGAAACTGTTCACTCTCTCAACCGGTGCCCCGTCGATGCTGAGGGGGCTGTAGTCCTTGACCCCCGACCTCCTGAAGTCCACAATCATCTCTTTTGTTTTGCTGACGTTCAGGGAGAGGCAGTTCTCCTGACACCACTGTGACAGATTCTCTACCTCTTCCAGGTAGGCCCTCTCGTCGTTGGCAGAGATCAGGCCCACCACTACTGTGTCATCAGCAAATTTGATGATTGTGTTGTTGTTCCGCTGTGCCACGCAGTCATGTGTGTACAGGGAGTAGAGGAGGGGGCTCAGAACACAGCCCTGGGGGGCCCCTATGTTGAGCGTGATGGATGAGGAGGTGCAGTTGCCTGCTCTTACCACCTGGGGTCTGCCCGTCAGGAAGTCCAAGACCCACTGGCAGAGGTCATAGTTCAAGCCCAGGTCCCTGAGCTTGGCTATGAGTTTGGAGGGGACTATGGTATTGAATGCTGAGCTGTAGTCGATGAACAGCATTCTCACAAAGTTCCCCAGCCTAGTTCCAAACGTCTTCCTACTCCTATACTGCATGCACAGAGAAGAAAAAGGTATGCATCTTCTTGTCTAACTCTAGGGTTTCCAAAATGTTGGAGTGTTAAGATACATACCTTTTTCTTCTCTGTGCATGCAGTAGGAGTAGGAAGACGCGCACCGTTAGCCTAGCTTAGTGTCAGTCACTGGAAGTAGGTTCCTCCATTAGCCTAGTTCCCAACGTCTTCCTACTCCTACTGCATGCACAGAGAAGAAAAAGGTATGTATCTTCTTGTCTAACTCCAGGGTAGATGGCAAATAAGCTAATTTCCAAAAATGTTGGAGTGTTCCTTTAAAGTAGTATTACAAATATAATACTGTATATAATACTGTATACATATGATACAATAATGATACACTCTGACTAGCGACCATAATAGCCCTGTGCCACTGATGTGCAGGTGTCTGACTAGGGGACCATAATAGCCCTGTGCCACTGATGTGCAGGGGTCTGACTAGGGGACCATAATATCCCTGTGCCACTGATGTGCAGGGGTCTGACTAGGGGACCATAATAACCCTGACATCCCATCACTGCCAGAAGGCACTGCCACTTGGCCATGATTAAATCAATTCCAGAGGATAAACCAGGACAACTGGCACCTCTTTACAGCTGCAGAAGGCTGCCAGCACCCCAGTCTGTAGTGTCCTCAGCACATTGGAAAACAAAATAAACAAAAACAAAAAGGGTCATTCACATCCTTCATCTTTTCAAGTTAACTTCTACTAAGTCCGGCTCCATGGGCCTCACCAACTCCCACCATCTCACTCACCTCTCCTCAAACCTCTCCCTCTGTATCTCAATGCATACGTCAACCTTTCTATCACATAGATCTCCCTAATCACATCCATCCATTCTCCCTCCGTCAGCACCATCTGACTCATCCACTTTCCCTGTGAGAGCCTTTTCGGTTGCCACCCTTAACACTCGATGCCGGCCGTGTTTTCCTTTTTACCCCCTTGAATGCCGCCACCCACTTCAATGTTAGCGTTAAAAACGCATAATCTATGTTTAAAATTATGGCTATGTGTCTAATCTGCCCGTCGCTTATCAATGACTTGTTTGCAGTCAACATTGTCGAAACGGATTGTTTTTTAATCGGTTCATATCCTTTTTATAGCATTTTGAAAAGCTATCATTATCTAGAAAATTTCCGGAAAATAGAAAGATTCCCCCATAAACGGCATTTATTGGAATATTCTCGAATACACTAGACACGTTGTCATTTTTCGGCCTATTTATGAATCGTTTTCAAATAAACGCTAGATTATCGATAGTATATGTGTACTTATGCACGCTATAGAAGCGGGCTGAAAAATCTATTCTCTCATTTCCTCAACATCACACACACACACACACACACACACACACACACACACACACACACACACACACACACATACGGGACACGCTGAGATATAGGTCAAAACAGCTCCGATTACCCCAAGACTGGTAACATAGATTCCTTACCTTAGATCCAAAAAGATTATTCCAATTCCTGATCGCCATTCCAAATATTGATCATGTTTATTGATTGATTATTGGCTGCTGTAAATATATATTCCATATATATTTCCATCTCGTGATCACTTCCCCCTTGATCAGACGGCTCGCCAGCATAGTGGAACCAGGCGGGCGCCTTCTTGTACGCTGTGACCTGCTGGGGCAGCGGACTGAGAGCAGGGGACACAACCAGGCTGGATAAGCTGGTCAGGAAGGCCAGTAGCGTGGTTGGGGTGGAGCTGGACTCTCTAGCGAGGATGGCGGAGAGGAGGAGCCTTGCTAAGCTCCAGGCCATCACGGAAAACCCCTCCCACCCACTATACACAGACTTGGCTGACAGGAGGAGCATGTTCAGTGCTAGGCTCACACTACCCAAATGCAGCACTGAACGGCACAGGAAGTCCTTCATTCCAACAGCCATCAGACTATACAATGCTTCACTGTGCCTCACTGCATCACTGAGCACAGAGCGGCAGCTCCATAGTGGCAGGAGGCCGCGACTAGCGGCCTCCAGGCTCCACAACAGGGGGCAGCGACTGCTGCCAGACATTGACCTAGGACTAATAGGAACCCAAGGAGGACAATGACACTACCTGATGCACCTTATGTGACACTGTGAATACTGTGAATATATATTTCAGTTAGTTAGATAGTTAATTATATTGACCAATTTGTTTACACTGCTTGTGTTTTTTTTACTACCTGTACCCCCCCCCCTTCCCCCATGCTCAGTATATTTTTACTGTATTTATTTACTGTATATTTTATCCCATGTTTATTCTATTTTACTCTACTCTTAACCTAGGCAACTTGATTTGATTTGTGTTATTATTCTAATTTGTGACCTGTCCTGTCTAAATGTTTAAATGTTGAGCAATTTGCAGTGTCAAATTTCCCACGGGATAATAAAAGTATTTCTATTCTATTTTATTATATTCAGTAGGCTCCCCCCACACACATCCACCACACATCCACCAGTATAATCGAATGGCCTGCAGTTACACAGGGATAGACGATAGGGGGCGGTATTTTCCCATCTGAGCTCCTAGGGTCTGCTGTACCAACGGGAGACTCGGTTGATGAAATATGAATTCAGATCGCTAATAAAAAAATAAAACGACAATTCCCGTCGTCGGCACTCAACGGGGGGCATGATAAGACGACAATACACGTCGCTGGCACTCAAAGTGTTAATATTAGGGATGTCCGATATTATCGGCCGACCGATATTATCGGCCGATATCGGCAGTAAAATGTGATATCGGAAAATATCGGTATCGGTTTAAAAAAAATTAAAAACAATAACAATATTTGTTATATATATATCCAGTGAAATTATTAGTTACCTGAAATTATTCAGTTTTTTGGACGGGGAAACCCTGCATATATCGGTATCGGTTGATATCGGTTGATATCGGTATCGGAAATTAAGAGTTGGACAATATCGGAATATCGGTATCGGTAAAAAAGCCAATATCGAGCATCCCTAGTTAATATGTTAATAATGTACTTGTCCTCATTATCCCTTATATCAAAATCTGTTTTCCTCAAATATATCACTTTGAATTTGAATGGTATTTCTAGTTCTAGTACGTTTTCCATGTAGTTGTGTACTTGTGTCCATAGAGGGAAAATGCATGAACAATCCCAGATGATAGCGCTTTTGGCATTTTTATTCCTGCCTTGACTCCAACAGTCTGTTCCTGTATCTCTATATTTTTTCCGTGAATGTGTGAGGAAGCATGTTGCTTTTCTATAAGGGTGTTTTCCCCCTAGCCTTTGTTTTACTGTACTTACCCACAAGGTATCGCGGCACACGTGCGTACGTTGGCATTGCCATACTTGTGAGGACATTGCATTGATTTCCATTCATTCCCTGCACCCCATATCCTTACCCTAAGGTGGGCTGAAAATGTACTCATGAGTATTGCTAGACATGCGCCACACACACACACACACACACACACACACACACACACACACACACACACACACACACACACACACACACACACACACACACACACACACACACACGCACACACACAATTCCTCTGCTTTCTCCCTCTGCTCTCAATTAGCTGACATTACCACCTGGCATGGCTGCTGTTAGTCTTGTCTGCCCATCTCTGCCTCACTGCCCCTCTGGGTGGCACTGTGCAACTGGCCCCTCCACGCTCCCCCATCTGAGGCTAGGAGAGGGAGCACACACACACACACACACACACACATGACAGGGCTGACTGACATGGTCAAACAATGTATTGTAATATGCAGTATTTTAATACCAGTCGGTAACTGTTACATTATTGCCTTTTAAAGGTTATTTCTGCCTGACTTAAACCTGCAGATATCAGGAGGTGCATTGTAGTTGAACTATTTGGTTGCCGAAAACGTAGAACTACGTTTCTGTCGCCCGATCGCTGAGTGCCGGAAACGTAGATCTATGTTTTTCTCACTGTATTTCTTTTATTCTCTATTGTTGCCATTCATAATTCAGCGGGGCACCTTTCTCTCTCTCTCTCTCTCTCTCTCTCTCTCTCTCTCTCTCTCTCTCTCTCTCTCTCTCTCTCTCTCTCTCTCTCTCTCTCTCTCTCTCTCTGTCTCTGTCTCATGACTGTTACTATAGCAATGGGGCAGCACCTCTGACCCAAATCCATGGTTTAAAATGCTATCTCTCTCTCTCTCTGCGAGCTCTCGACCTTGGTGCTGCCTGATCGCTCCCCCACCCTGCACCGATTGGCTCGCCTCCACTATACTCTCTGTCT
This sequence comes from Notolepis coatsorum, assembly GCF_963971535.1. NCBI lineage: Eukaryota > Metazoa > Chordata > Actinopteri > Aulopiformes > Paralepididae > Notolepis > Notolepis coatsorum. The sequence continues at coordinate 148,749,292 of NC_140167.1, forward strand.
GCTCCTCAGCTTAAAGGCCCTTTCGGTGTTAATTATAAAGCCTGAGTGTCAGAGTAGATGTCTGCTGTCATCTACATATATTTACATTATATACACATGAAAAACAAGTCGGATCTTACAACATCAAAACAAAAAAAGTGAAAACCCTTCAGAAAAAGAAGCATACACTAAGTCCATTTAGAACAGCTGAATGTGTCAGAACACTTCAACTTACCATCTTTAGATAATTAGGTTTGAAAATATTGTTGATGTTGTTGTCATTGCTCCATGGTTTCTCAGTGTATTGGGTCCCATTCTTCAGCTGTACAGTCTAACCTTAGAACTCTCTCTGTGTTATATTTGATCAGGCTATGTACTTCGATCAACATATCAAAGCATTGACCTGTACAACTTTCTTCAATTTAAGAAACAGTTGCCAAACTCAGGTCTGTTGTATCACAACCTGAGCTAGAGTTGATCATTCACACATTTATATCATCCCAGCTAGACTACTGCAATTCCCTTTTCACCGGCCTCAGTAAGTCATCTCTGAACTGTCTACATGATTGATCAGGTCTAGCAGGTCAACTCACACATCTTCTTTACACTGGCTTTCCATTAGGTTCAGTGACCTGATCCATCCATATATCAGCAGTACGTAGATCACCTACTGTAGATCCTCTGACCAGGGCTTACTGGTTGTCCCTCCCTCTCGACTTACAACAAAAGGTGACTTTGTGCCTTTGCAGTTGTGGCTCAGACACTGGAACACTCTTCCTATAGGCATATGATATGACACCTTTACATTTACATTAGTCATTTAGCTGACGCTTTTATCCAAAGCGACTTTCAAGTTCAAGTCAGCAGCAGGAAGGGTACAACTCCGGCAGCTAAGGGTCACTAACAGTATTTGTCAAACAGTCTCAAACTTAAGTGCTACAGACTTGAGTGCATATTAGCATAGTAGGTAATAATTCCTTAGTAGCAGAGTGCATACTAGTGAGTACTGAGTAGTGAGACAGTACAGCCTTTAAAAACATTATTATTAAAAAAGATTTATGAACTGTGTGATCTTGCTCTGTGAAAGGTGCTCTACTAAATAAACTTTACTTACTTACTCGTTTATTTACACTGTGAGGCTGGTGATGCCATTATGGGTGTTGTGTGATTGTATAGTCTTACGTAGACACATCACACCCTCAGAGCACCAGAGCTGCTTTAGCCTTGTAACTAGGGATTCTCGATATTGGCTTTTTTACCGATACCGATATACCGATATTGTCCAACTCTTAATTTCCGATACCGATATCAACCGATATCAACCGATACCGATATATGCAGGGTTTCCAGCCCCAACATTTTTAATAATTTCAGGTAATTAACATTACATATCTCTTGTTGTGGAATTAACACAACATTATGCATACTTTTGACAATAAATCAGATATGTGCGTAACCCGTGCATACGATCGTTTCTAAGCAAAGTGTGGGACTTATCAATTTGAACGTGTGCTTGACTTTGTGCATATATCTACGCACAGCTCCGGCCGTGCGTACCTGGCGCCCGGTGGTAGAATATGAATATTGCAGTCTGCAACGTGGAAATAAGCTTCCGTGCATTAGTTTCAACACTGGCGTGTTCAACTTCTGTACGACCCGTAATTCATTATAGTTCATTGTAAAATAGCGACAGTAGTGTAATTATAACGGGCTCACGCCCGAACAAGAGGTTGGCCTGCTTGTTTGGCACGGGGGGGCAGACGCAGAACACCCACCTCCAAACGCAATTAAATATTGTTTCAAATAAAAAGCGAAATACTATTATTTTGTGTGTCATGTTTCCAAATAAGATTGGCCACAACGAAATGCTTTCTACTTCAATTTGTTGGTTAGAATAGATTACCTCCGTTGAAACTTCACTGAGACTAAAAGACATTTTTTTTTTTTTTTTGTGAGCTCCGCGCACAGACGTGATAATAATAATAATAACAATAATAATAATAGCTTCATTTTATGTAGCGCCTTTCAAGAGACCCAAGGTTGCTTTACATAGATAGGGGGGGGGGGATAACAAAGTAACAAACATAGTGGACAGACACAACATATAAATATGATGATGGGATTCAAGTTCGCGTTTTTATTGATCACTTAGGCAGGCTATACATAGGCTACATGGTTACTGTAGCTGTCAAAGCTCCATCACAAATGCAGTTATGTGAATAGAAAGGGACTCCACTCAGTGATGCGCATTTGCCTGATAGATGTCGTTGCTGCATGCCGGGAGGAAAGGCATGCTGCATGTTTTCAATTAATTAAATAAAACTGATACTTTTTGCAAGGGTTTACTGTCATACAAATAATCAACCAACTACATACTGTAACTTTTCAGTGCACGTTCTTATTTAAATTGCTCCCGCAGACCCGTACACAGACATGATGGAATTCAAGTTCAAGTTTGTATTGATCACATATAGGCAGGCTACACATGGCGTATAGGCTACATGTATCATACATGGCAGTGAGATTCATTGTTCTTGTATATGCTCTCGTATTATTGTGTATATAGGCTACCCAATACCGACATCAAAATAGATTGTATGCCTCTACAAATCATATGCAGCAGGTAGAAAATTTACGGAAAATCCGTCGCGATTTGGAATAAAATTGAGGAGAACTTTAATCCCTGGGTATTATTCCATATTCCAGCACAGTCTTTATTAGTTAATATGGTCTTTAAGTTAATAGATATCATATCCGACATCACCCATAACACGCTTCGCTCGGCTTAGTCCACTTTTCCACATTTCATGGGGGTGTTCCATTACCGCATATGGTTAATTACGGGCGGTGCTATATGCAAATACTTAAAATCGTGCACGAGCGTGGAGCGTAGAACTTAATGGTATTTATCAACACAAAGTGTGCGTACGACCCGTGTACGCACGTGTGATGAATCCCGATTTTTCTGTGCGTACACACATTCTAAATTCTGTGCTTAAGAACAAAAATAGAACACTTTCTTTTATTTTGTATCCACTTTTTCTCCCATTTTCTATTTTTCTCCCATCCCAATTTCGTATCATCCAATTCAACCCTCCCCTGTCTCGAACGCTGTTTCTTGCCTCCCACAAGCCGGCTGCAATGTGGACTAAGTCATACATAGCACGAGTCCCCTCCGATACTCGAGGTAACAGCAGTCGCATCTTTTCACCTGCGCGGCGCGATCTTTCAGCGTCAGGGGTCTGCGCTTTGGAGGGGCGCCACCCCCATTGCTTCCTGATTCTACTGCGCAGGCGCACCAACCGACCTGTAGGAGTCGCTGTCCACAACGCCCGATCCCCACCCATCAGTTTCCCACCCCCTAATACTGCCAATGTGTATTAGTACGGACGACCAGCTAAACTGAAAGCAATGTGGAGCACTGGGCTCGAACAGGCGAACCCAGCGTCTCCAGTATTCGTGGTGAGCGCTTTGCCCACTGCACCATGTAGCCGCCATAAATAGAACACTTTCTAAGAATTATTGATAAATGAGGGCCCTGGTCTCCTCAACTCAAAGGTAATAGTTAATAGCAGGCAACAGGTGGGAAAAGTGGTGATTTGAATATAAAATTGCAGGTAATATGCCATTTACCGTACTTTTCTTTGGATGTTTGCCCACACTAGCCTAATCGCAAATGGGCTTTGGCAATGCAGCATCATGGGCGAGTTGAGCGACTGAAAATGAGCTCCTCGCTCTGGGAAATCATTCAGTGCAGCTCCACTTTCACTCCACTCCACACACACACACACACACACACACACACACACACACACACACACACACACACACACACACACACACACACACACACACACACACACACACACACACACACACACACACACACACACACACACACACACACACACACACACAATTCAAGAACATGTCCTAAAACTCGCTGGTTGTGTGCCCCCCCCCTACAGGCCATCAGAGCCCTGAACACTGAACTCTCCACGCACAAGCACACATGAGCACACACACAACACACACACTGTACACGCTCACACACTAGCAGCCACTTTAACATGAGCACACACACACTCATGCTGCACACGCTCACACTACGGACACTTTACAGAAGGAAAGATCACTTTAAGAATGTACAGATACCGATATGCCTACTTTGTTTACTTGTTATTGCACTATGTCGCTCTATTGGTTGGACTCTTATATTATATTATTACTTGTATTATGCACATCGTTGCGGGCGAGACCCCCCGCATTTCACTGTATACCTGTATGCCGTGACAAATAAAACTCTTGTATCTTGTATCTTGTATCCTGACAGCTCCTGTTGTGTCCTCTCTCTCTTCCTCAGGAGCACCCAGTGGTCATCACTAAGTTCATCTGTGACGCCAGGGAGGTGGAGGTTGACGCAGTGGCCAAGGAGGGCAAGGTGAGCGTCTGTCTTCATCATCACCTGTTTAGCCCAGTGGCTGCAGCTACAACTGTCTGTCTGTTGGCCAACATCTGCTGACTCACTGCTACTGTAGCTGTAGTGAAGCATACAGGAAGTGTAGGTGGACGGACAGAAGGGAGGGAGAGACATTGTGGGTATATGAGGTTCTTCACATCTTCTTTCCGTCAATAATTCCCTATTTATCCTGGCCTTTACTTCTTTGATTTCTCCGAGCGTTTCCTGTTCTTTTGATATCTGGTGTCTCCCCTCTAGCTTCTTCAGCTTCCCTATCAGATTGTGATATGTCTCCGTTCTGGCCTTCTTCAGCATTGCTGTCTTCTCCATCAATTTCCCCCTTATCACCACCTTCAGTGTGTCCCATAGAATGTTCGGATCTACCGCCCCGTTGTCATTTTCTTCCTTATACCTGGCTATCTCCTCCTTGATCTGACTCACCAGCCCCTTGTTATTTAATATTCCTACATTTAGTCTCCAGATCGTGTTCCTCCGTCTCCCTTCTAGATCTACTGTCAGATATATGGCACTGTGATCCGATATGTCCGCTACTCCTATTCTGCTCTCCCGTACCCTGTAACTGTCCCCCGTCGTCATCAAAAAGTAGTCTATTCTCGCATATGTCACGTGCGGGTGTGAGTAATGTGTGTATTCCCTTTCCATGGCGTGCATCCCCCTCCAAACATCTATAATTCCCATTTCCGTCATCTGAATATTCATATATCTACTGATTTGTGTCCGTCCTTTTCCAGTACTCGTGGTGTCTAGGTCGTGATTCAGTACTACATTAAAATCTCCCGCGCATATCAATATCCCTTCTAGTTCCATCACTATCATATCAAAAATGGTCTCATATAAATCCCTCTCACTCTGGGGGTGCATAAACATTCACTAACGTAACCATTTGGCCCTCCATTTTCCCCTTCACCAGAACAAATCTTCCCTCCTTGTCTCTTACTTCCTTGATCAATTCAAATTTGACTGTGTTTTTGATTAACGTGATTACTCCTCTCCTCAGGTTCCGTTTAAAGGAGCTATAGTATGCATTTTCATATCCAAATCTATTCAGTTTCTCATGATCCTGTGCTACCAAATGTGTCTCCTGCAAAAAAATCACTTCCATCTCACTTTTTTTACACTTCAACATCACTTTGCCCCTCTTTATCGTATTATTCATTCCATTAACGTTTAACGACATCATTTTTATACCTTTAACCTTTGTCATCTTTCTTCTTCTTTCGTCTATCAGTCCCCCCCATGTCACAGTCATTCCCCCCTCCGGTTGTAGCCTCCGCTCTCTTCACCGAATACATATAATGATTAACATAAATAAAAAACATAAACTTTACATAAAGTGCTCCCAAGGCGTTCAGGGGGTCCCTGTGTCCCCCCCTGTCCCCTGCTGGTGGGTGAGGGGTAATTGCTCTCCTAGCGAGAGGCCCCCTCCTGACGGCTTGGGGGTTTGAAACCCTTACCCCCAACCGCTCGTCATATTTGTCCAGCCTTCTTACTGTTTTTATTGCTGTCGAGCTCCTTGTCAAAAGCGCTCTGTCCTTCATTCTGATCAAAGACCCCCATTTCCTAGGTCCCTCTCAGTGTGGCTCATATGTTCCAATGTCCCTCCTTCCTCCCAAACACGTGTGTGGTGTCTTCTGTGTACCCCTTTTACTTTCTTTTCCTCCCCTCTATTTGTGATGTTCATTTATCCCCTTAATCCCTTCCAACTGTGTTACTCACAGCCTATGTCTATGTATTTGTTTCAATATGTTCTGTCTTCCGTCTATTTCACCTAATTATATTTCCATTTATTTCCTCCATCAGCATGTGTATTATGTGTCCATGTATACGTTATGTTCGTTCCTATATCCTGCCTCTACCTGGGAATGTGTGTTTATGTATATGTTATTTCAGTTTCTATATTTTGTCTCTATTTGGATAGTTTTTCAATCTCTTGTGCGTGTACTCATCCGTTCGGTCTGTCACGTCTCACCTCGGCCTTCTCCTCTCTCCTCCCTCCTCTCCCGGGTTTCGATCTCCTACTCTGGTCCATCTGCGTGCTTTCTCCAATCTCTGCTGCAGGCTCAGCGTCTGGCCCTCCTGTCCCCTTCCTTCTCCGTCCTCCGCCATCTGCATCCCCCGTCGCCTCATCTCCTCCGCCGCCTCCCGCGCTGTCGCGTACGTCACCGTCCCTTCCTTCCAGTGAATCCTTAGCGAGGTCATGGGTGATTGGAATTTCATTCCGTTTTCTTTCAGAATTCTCTTCAGTCCCGCGTAGGACCTGCGTGTTATTGCTACCGTTGTCGAGTAATCGTGATCAAACGACAGTCTTTTCCCCTCGATTTCTATCTTCTTGGTCCACGCGGTTCTGAGTATCAATTCCTTAATCTCAAATCTCAGAAAGTTAATAATCACCGCCCTCGGAGGTCTGTCCGGTTTCGGTCTCGGAGCCAACGCCCTGTGGGCCCTCTGTATCTCCATTTTTTCCAGTCCCGTCTCCTCCAGTTGTTCCTTGATAAGCTTTTTCACATATTGGGTCACCGATTCCCCTTCGACTCCTTCTTTCAATCCCCATATTCTGATGTTATTTCTCCGTGACCTCCCCTCCATGTCCGATAGCTTTGTCTCCATCTGTTCTTGTTTTTGAATCGCACATGTTAATACCTCGTGTATCTCTGTGTTCCATTCCTCCACTTGCGCCGTTCTTGTCTGTAACTCGGTTACGTTTCTGTCCTGTTCCGCCATCTTCTCATCCACCCTTTTGAGTTCTGTATTCATTTCACCTCTGAAGTCCTCCTGTTCCTTCCTCAATTCCTCCCGTAACTTCCCTATATCGTTCCTTATCGTGTCCGTGTTCAGTTTTATCGACGCTGTTATGGTCTCCAATATCCCGGCCTGCATGACCACGGCCCATCCTGGCATTCCCGTGCTTGTCCCAGCCGATCCCCCTCCTTCCTCCGCCTGACCCTTCTCGGTCTCGTTTCGGGGGCTCTGTTCCATCAAACTCTCCTCTTCCCATGAGTCCTCCATTTCTCTCTCCTTCACAATTGTTTTTTCCTCCTTCCTTCTCGTTTTTAATCACTTTTCGGGTCCTTTTTTATCAGTTTTTTCACTCTTTTGACCAGGAGCTCCACCGCATGCGTGTTACCCTTCCGCTCTCATACCGGAAGCCCGACGTCTCATGTCTTATCCTGTTCTTCCTCAACAGTGATTGGAACTCTCTGTTTGTGAATTCGGTCCCGTTGTCGGACCTCAAACATCTTACTGTACCATAAGGGGCTATGTCCGCCAGGAATTTTTCGTGGCCTGGAGTGTGTCACTCTTTGCTTTAAGAAAGTAAACAAACACTGCCCCTGTGCACACGTCTGTAAAAGACTGTATATATCTAAAGCCTCTTATGGACTCGTTTCTTACTGGACCGGCAAGATCTGTGTTAACCAACGCAAGTGGTACTTTAACTTTTTCTGTGGGATTTCTGTTTCTCGATTGAGCAAACTTCCCCTTTATGCACACGACACATTCTTTATCAGGTCTACGCTTTTCACCTTCAATGTGCATGCCCTCTGTTACTGCTTGCAGTTTCAGTAAATCCTCGTATTTACAATGACCCAGAATCTCATGCCATGTCTGAATATCGTGGCTGACGGTTACTTTACACATCTCATTGTCATTACACTCTGTTTTCAGGTAATACATTCTCTGGTACACCTCTATGTCAAATCTCGTACCGTTGGGCTCTACAAGAAAATGTTTACCTTCAATGAAGAACACTCTGGCACCGTTCGCAGTAGCAGCTATTACAGAGAATAGTCCTTGTGGGAACGATGGTACATAGAGAGCGTTCTTTAACGTCACTGTATGCCGGCGCCCCCGCTGTCCGTGAGGCATACCTGTGCGTCTCCTCTCTCTTTCGCCAACCCGTAGGTGCGCTTTCCGTCTGCCAGCTCCATGCTGTGTCTCTCCGGGCGGAAAGTTCTGTCAAAGTTCTTGAACTGACTCCTGTCGTTGATGACGTGGGACGACGCACCTGTGTCCACGATCAGTCCCTTCCTTTGGGCCTGTTGCAGCTGCGTTGGCCTGGTGACGTACGCCGTCTGCGCCCTGGGGATGAAGTCCTCTCGTTCCGCTACTCTCCAGCCATCGCCTCGATCCGTCTCGCGCCGACCATCAGCGCCATCTTGTCCATGCGCGTGTCGCGCGCCCTGGTCGCGTTTCTTCATGCACGCTATGCCTGCGTGCCGCGTGGATCTGCAGGAGCCACAACAAACAGTCCTCGTGCAGTTACTTCTCCGATGGCCTTTCTCCGCATCGCCAACACGCCCGTCAGCTCCGTCGTGGTCCTGGTCCTCTCCCTTGGCGTCGCTCGGGCCTTTAGCACCCTCTCTCCCGCCTCTGCAGCGGCTGGGTGGGTATCTTCTGAGGCCTCGAAGTTCCTTAACTTGAACTGTCCCAGTGTCATGTCCGTTGACCCGTGTGTTACCAGGAGTGTGAACGGTTTGTACAGCTCCGGTAGTCCTCTCATCATCATCGCCATCATTAGCCCATCGCTTGGTGCTTCTCCGGCACTCCTCAATGGCGTCGTGATCTGCTCCGCTCTGTTGACGTATTCGGTCACAGTCTCGGTTTGCCCCTTCCTTAGGGTCGTCAGTGCTATGTAGAGGGCCATGACTCTCTCAATACCTCCAGGCTTTCTCGGCCTCTGTCTTTAGTGTCGCAGAATATCAGCCCCAGGCTGGTGTCGTCGAGCAGCGGCGCTAACTCACAGTACGCGTCTGCGTTACGCTGGTCGTCCAGGGCTTGCTCTTCCGCCGTCAGTTCTCCCATGGGGGCTGCCAGGATCGTCTCCTTCAGTCTCGCACCGTGCATTCAGCATAGCATGCGCTCTTCCCAGAGCTCGTAGTTCTCTGCTTTTCCATTGAATGTGGGCCATTTGTTCCTCCCTCTGGTCGCCACACGTTCTAAGATGGTGTTCTCCCCTCGCCTCCGTTGTGTTCAGCAGGCGCCACGCTTTCTAAGGCGGGGTTCTCCCCCTCGCCTCTGTTGTGCTCGGCATGCTCCGTCTCCCCCGGTGCTGCCTCCTCTGGGCTCTTGGCTGCTACCTTCCAGTGACTCCCGGCTGCTACCTTCTTGACTCTCCTGTGAGGCTTCTTGGCTTTCATGTTGCTCTTTGATGGTGGGCGTAGTTTTAGCTCCTGTTGGCCTAGCGTCTAGCCACACGGTACTCCCGGTGCTAACCTAGCCTATACTTTAGCTAAACTTGCTACCCTTATTATTTCGCCCCCGGTGTGATCTGGGCCCATAACCTGTTAACAGAATCAGGCTATAGGGCGACAATAATGTGGTCAAGAGGCATGGTTTCTAGCTGGCAGAGCAATAACACAAGTCCTTCTCGTGAGAGGTAGATGGGGGGAAGAGAAAGAATGGGAGGAGACATCTCTATTTATACTCGCCACCTGGTGGTGTCCATGAGTGGCTCCACCTAGAGCGCCCTCTAGTGGAAACAGTTATATATGCAGTTAGACAGTTACTAACAATCCTACCTAGAACCTCTGACTTCAACAGATCCAATGCCAGTCAAACATGTTCCATGCCCCCCCCCATCCACCTATGGTATGCTCCGGTCCTGTACATCAGAGCGTTAGGGCACAGGAGATCAATAAAGTATTACAAATTTAAAATCCATTCCATTTTTAGTATGTGGACAAGGAGTCTTGTCAGTAATCTAATTCCTCCACAGTGGACTTTCTTTCACTTTCACGTTCTCTGATTCCCCTCTGTTCTCCTTTATGCCACATTAACAAGCCAATCATTGATTGAATGCCAAACAGGTATCATTATTCTTGACTAGGCTCTGTGTTGTGTGTGTGTGTGTGTGTGTGTGTGTGTGTGTGTGTGTGTGTGTGTGTGTGTGTGTGTGTGTGTGTGTGTGTGTGTGTGTGTGTGTGTGTGTGTGTGTGTGTGTGTGTGTGGTGTGTGTGTGTGTGTGTGTGCATACATGTGTGTGTGTGTGTAATGGGGAGAGCGTGCAAGAGAGAGAGTTAGATAACACATATTAATTACAGGTTCATCAGGAGTGTGCTAATGAACACTGCGGCCTGCAGCAGTTTAAATGAGCTAATGACACAGCAGCTCATTGAAAGACACACATACACATACACACACGGGAGGCTCCTTGAGACATGACTCCTTTTCTGTGGGTGAATAGAATGGAGTTAATTTGCTGACATTATCACTACCCAGACAGACAGGAGTCAGATTGAATGCTGGCTGCTTCAATTGAGGGCATGATTTATTTGTTTGTCCTTTTTCTAGTCCAGTTTCTGTTATTTCAGATTAATAGTGTTTTATTCTTTCATCTCGCTGTGGTCTCAAGTATAAATGGTTTGTTGTTTTTGTTGTTGTTATTAACACTTTCAGCGCCAGAGGTCGCTGTGGGCCGTGTGGCAAGAATGCCAGCGCTTTAATGAATGGGGATACATGCCGGTGTTTGCAGGGCTAAAACTATATTAAATATCATAGCTATGGATATAAAACTATTGCCAATTTGACATTGAGTATCTATCGTTCAATTTGTGAAAAATAAATAAAAAACGGCATCCATACATTCCCGTTTTATACCGTGGTGAATATGAGTATAGTTTTAGAGTAATTCTGTGTAATCCCAGGAAACGCCGCTATCCAGCGTTTAGTGCATTTCACTAGAAACCGTGGCATTCCTCGCCTGGATCAACAATCAATCTGAAATCAACGCTATATTATCGGTATTATGTTTCATCATGCATGCATGAAAGGGTGGGGGGGGGTTCTATGCTTCAATCGTCACCAACGGAATACGTTACACACACACATTACACACATACGCTAGGATCGCGGGGAAGGGATTCTTCAATCAACGCAAGATTGATATCATATAGCCCTTACATTGACTAGGATGTACTGCAAAAAGAATATTCCAATTATCTGATCGCCATTCCAAGTATTGATGTCGATCGTGTTGCCAACATAATCCACCAAAGAACATGAACCGGGAGTGCTTGATTATCCTCAATCCATGTGTTATAACCGCTCGCCATGCCCGACTAGGAAAACCCGGACCGGACTTTTTAGCGTTGCTAAAAAAGAGCATGTGTGCTTTAAAGAAGCTACCCTGGGTAAATAAATACCTTTGGTCACGGTCAACTGTCCCAGGTGCTGGTCCACGCCATAACGGAGCACGTGGAGGATGCCGGCGTTCATTCAGGAGACGCCACCCTCATGCTGCCAACCCAAAGCATCAGCCAGGGGGCGCTAGAGAAGGTCTGTCCTCCGCCACACACACACACACACACTCACACACACACACACACACACACACACACACACACACACACACACACACACACACACACACACACACACACACACACACACACACACACACACACACACACACACAACTACCATCCTCTTAGCTCTCAGCAAACCCCAACCACTCAGGTACTCAAATAATTCCAGCTACTCTATAGTGTATTCTGTCCTAAGTGATAACTCAGTGAGGCATGAACACAGCCCTATCTGTTATTTGACCATGATGTATGCAATTACACTCTATCCTATGCAATATGCAGTGCTTTTATGGTATAACATTTTTCATAACAAGCGGCCTCATTTTCTGTGTGTGTGTGTGTGTGTGTGTGTGTGTGTGTGTGTGTGTGTGTGTGTGTGTGTGTGTGTGTGTGTGTGTGTGTGTGTGTGTGTGTGTGTGTGTCTTTTCTCCCCATTACTCTCAGGTGAAGAATGCTACTCGGAAGATTGCCAAGGAGTTTGAGATCTCAGGGCCCTTTAATACTCAGTTCCTGGTTAAAGGCAATGATGTCATGGTAAGAAATAGTGCTCTGTGCATGACTAAATTATGGATAGACATTTTCAGAGTCGAGGCAAATGACATTCACTCGTGAAGGAATCCTTGTTTTTCAATGTGTATATAATGTAAATATCTGCATTATAATGTAAATATCTGCAGATGACGGCATCTACTCGTAGATATTAGTTGTAAGAGGACAGTATCAGTCACTATGTCTGGCTCCAGTGAGGCTGCAGACGAGGGCCTGTTATCAGCTGAGCTCTCAAGCGAGCCAAGGTCATTGTATGCAGCGGCACTGGGCTCTCACATGGTGGTGTGGCCACATCGTTTTAGTAATATCAACATTGCCGTTGCTATAGTGATTTGGGTCAAAAGTGCCGTTGCCATAGTAACAGTCACGAGAGAGAGGTCGACATCGCGAGACTTGAAGACGGTAAGCTGTGGGGTCTTCAGGAGACTAGCCAGATTGAGACACGACATGGAGCCGAGCAGACACCACAGAGACTTCAGGTGAAGAAAGGATCACCGGAATGGAGTGCCACATCATCGCTAGCTTCGGCTAACAGGGAATGGTTGTTGGCTACGACGAGGCCTCAGAACCATTGGACTAATGAGAGAAGAGACGGTGGAGAATAATTAATCTAGTTTTCCTTCAAAGAGACTGTTCATTGACATTACAGAATTGGTTACATCTGTTATGAGGCTTTGTTTATGGAATAAACAACGTTTTTCCAAGACAGGTACCACGTTTGCCAGTGTCGAATTCTTCTGATTACGGATTGCATTAACGGGGATGAAACAGTTGTACAGCCAGTATGAGAAGGTCGACTTCGGAGTAAGAGATAAACACAACGCAGAAACTTCACAAACACAGGTGACGAGGTGATACTGGCTGATTATGACCGAAATCTATCAGTTTTTCCAAGAAAGGTACCACATTTGCCAGTGTCGAATTCTTCTGATTACGGATTGCATTAACACTTTGAGTGCCAACAAAGAGAATTATCATTATTTCATGCCAACCGTTCAGTGCCAACAACGAGAAATCTCGTTATTAATCGTTATTTTTTTTATTCGAGATTTCCATACATTTTTCATCAATCTAGCCTCACGTTACCACTGGGACTCTCTCTGAGCTCAAACAGGGAAAATACCGCCACCTATCGTCTCCCGGATGGTAATGCACCCTTTGGATTGGACTGAATGAAAATGCATGGGTTAAAGAAAATCCGGAATCCACATTTTACTTGTCAGGCATGTAATCCGAGCTGATTGCAGTCTTTGTGGTCCCTCAGAACAGCGTGGAATATGTGTTTCGAGCACCCAGCGTTGGATCAATAAACGCGATCGGTATTTGGAATAGCGATCAGGAATTGGAATAATCTTTTTGGAAAACAGTTGTACAGCCAGTATGAGAAGGTCGACTTCAGAGTAAGAGATAAACACAACGCAGAAACTTCACAAACACAGGTGGCGAGGTGATACTGGCTGATCATGACCGAAATCTATCACTCGTGAATTGAAATAACCATGCATTCACAATGACTTACAAAGGCGATGCATTATAATTATATGATCAATAATGCCTAAGGACCTGTGTGTGTGTGTGTGTGTGTGTGTGTGTGTGTGTGTGTGTGTGTGTGTGTGTGTGTGTGTGTGTGTGTGTGTGTGTGTGTGTGTGTGTGTGTGTGTGTGTGTGAGTGCAACTGAGAAGTGCTGTACATTTTAGCTTATACAGTTATGAGTATAATGGTTATGTCCCTGTTATTAAATATACCTGAAATGGAAATACATTATTGATGGTTTGTGTTCAGTAGGGCTGTCTTAAATAGTTTGAAGCTTCGAAGCTTCGTTCGATGGGCATGGGATTCGAATAGAAAATTTGAATATATAAAAAAAATCTAAAAAATATATATATAATATATAATATATATATATATATATTTTTTTTACCTGCAAAATCAACTCTGCCTCTCTTTGTTAACTACAACAAGCAATGCCATTTGTTATTTAAGATGAGGTCGGACTCGGCACTGACAGATTTGTGTTCATTGTGCTGCTTTTATAAAGCCTCAAATGACGGCTTACAATATTTCATGAAAGCAAAGTGTTTTCTTTGTCTAAGATTTTAAAAGGTTTAAACGTTACAGCACTGACAATTCTCTATAGTATTTTTTAGTGTCCCGATCCATATAAAAACATGTCTTAATAAAAAATTAAGTAAAATTCTGCCTTTGTCTCTATTAACTACATATAAATATTTATATAATTGTTTGCTTTATAGACGAAGGTTGCAACATAATTATGTAATGTAATGTTGTTGGCTGTGTAACGGAGAGCAGCGCAGCTCCCGACTCATTATTAATTTAATTAATTAAACCAATCCACTTTATTTATAGAGAACATTTAAAAACAACAAAGTTTACCAAAGTGCTGTACAAGTCCCACAACATAATATTTTTTTTTAAATGCCAATTTATTTTTTAAGGTCAGCCCTAGTGTTCAGGTAGGTGTGTTCCATGCCTCTCTTTGCATCATGTCTGACTCTGTGTGTGTGTTGTCCCCCCCCCTCAGGTGATAGAGTGTAACCTGCGAGCGTCGCGCTCCTTCCCCTTTGTGTCCAAGACCATCGGTGTGGACTTCATCAATGTGGCCACCAAGGTGATGGTGGGGGAGCCTATAGATGAGGCCAGCCTGCCCTCTCTGGAGAGACCCATCATCCCGGTGGACTACGTGGGCATCAAGGTAAGGCTCGGAGACGTGTATTGCTGTGTATCCGGTGCATTTATGAGGCAGCGCTCCAGTAGTTGTTTATTTCCGCATTTGTGACCAAACCATCATTAGTTCTATGTGCATTGCGGCTGGAATGCATGAGGGTCAATTAGCCTGACACAGAAGATCTAACATCAACATGTAAAATCTCCGTAACATCCATAATGGTGGCCAGCTAGCTAGAAAAACTACCACCTTGCCACCTGACACTGGACTCCTCATCATTTCTCACACCAGACTGGACTCCTCACCGTTCTCCATCTGGCCTAGCAACAGCCTAAGGAGAGATACAGAGGAGATACCAAGTCTTTCTAATATTTTATTCTTTATGATGGCACATTGTAGGTCTCAACATAGAAAGCACTAGACGTACAATATCATTATAAGTACAGCAGGCACTGCGAGTGAACGTTTCAATGGATCATAGAGCCAAGGCGGCAATTACAACTTATATTCTTCCATTTAAGAGTTGTCGCGGCGACGTCCGCTCGCTTCGCAGACTTGCCTTCTCAGATTGGGTACGCATGTGTAGTATAGACGTGTCACCCCGGCTCTTCCACAGCCAATTTCTCCCTCTAATTACTACGGAGGGGCTGCGACAATGGCTGCAGTCTGGGAGCCAGTCGTGCATGTATAATCCTCCGCCCCTTCCTTGCTACCTGAAGTCTTCCATTTTCAGCGCGCCGGGCTGGTGGAGAATACCAAGCAGAGCTGTGAATACCCCCGGGGCTCCAGGCGGAAAGCGCTTCCAGAGTTTACCCACAAGTCATTGATGGACTTGACCCCCCCCCCCCTCCCTGACTAATAGGGGGCTTTTTCGATTATCTTGCTAAGGATGGCTGTTTTCCTTCCCTGCGCAGGTCCTGTCTTTGTCTCTTTGGTCTGCCCCTTGGTTATTTGATTTCCTGCCTGTTTATGGCAGTTAAGGGTATTCCTTGTAAAGGGGAATTACATACTACAACAGAATTGACTTGTGTGTTTTCCTGTGATTTGTTTTATAATAATAATAATAATAATAATGGCTTGGATTTATATAGCGCTCTTCATGACACCCAGAGCGCTTCACAGAGTCCATTATTCGTTCATACACAGTCATACCGGTGGTGGTAAGCTACAATTGCAGCCAGAGCTGCCCTGAGGCAGACTCACGGAAGCGTGGCGAATAATCATCGCCTACGGCCCCTCCGACCACCACCAACATTCATTCACATGCATACACATTCATACTAGGCAAGTAGGTTAAGTGTCTTGCCCAAGGACACAACGGCGATGGGATGGACATGGGCTTGAGCGGGATTCAAACCACCAACCCTTCGATCATTGGATGACCCGCTCTACCCCTAAGCCAAAGCCGCCCCACAATTTACATGAACACCGTTCCGTCTTGATTTGTGATCATGAACAGCCTCCTACGAAAGGGGACTCAATTGGAGATGATGTTGATTGAATGTAAAAGCTCAAACACGTGGAACTTTATACAGTAGGTGCACCGATACTAGTTTTTGAGAACCAGTAAACTAGTATTGGCCTATTATAGAACAATTGTTTTTCTTTTGTTGTATATGTGTTTTATCAAGTCAGGTTCTATATCGTACTAGCTTCCGCTCAGCGTCATCTCCACATATCTCACTTCGTGCATATGCACTGAATATACATGAATGTACCTTTACATACCAACATTCATCTGGCCACACCCCATCCGCTACCTTCATAAGCAGGTGTGTGGCCCCACACTCGCCTCCTTCTTCACTTTCACCACAAGAGAGTGCCTGTATACCAATCACTTGACAAGGGTATTAAGCTGAAGAAAGTTGAGTTACGTGTTTACATTGTTTCTTGCTTTTTTCTTTCTCTCATACTTTTACAAAGAAAAAAGCTAAGTCATACTCATAATGTTTACCTCGGGGGGTCACGCTAGCAACGTTACCCTTCACCAGCGGTTCTTCCTTTCCTCCTCTGCCGTGCGTCTTGGAACGGGGGTGACGCCACTGTCGTGGACGGCATCCGCGCCCGGTAGGCGTCCGGTGGATAGTTTGCCTCTCCAAGGAGCTGGTGCACCAGCGCCGTCTCCTGTGAGATGGCCTGGTTCCTGCTCTGGTTCCTTTGCCGCCGGAGAGTCGTCCGCTGTTGGGCGGCCGGCTCCTCTGGTGGCGGAGGATTTGAGACGCAAACTTTTTGGCGTTGGCGGGGGGTGATATGTCTCCTTGGGGTCCCTCGTACGCTGATGTTGGGTTAGAACCTCCGACTCAGCGGCGGGATGCCCTGCTATCAGCCACATCGGAATGTGGCTCTGCGATGTCCAGTAGTCTGCCGCATGTGAGGGACGCGAGCTCGGTGGGGGAAAGTATGCAGGGGGAACTGCGTGCTTTGTTCCCCGAGCTCATGGCGGCGGCGGCAGTCGCAAACGGCGTGCCGCTGCCGCAGCCACTGCCTGTTCCTGTCCCTGATGATCTCATAGGTCATTTATGGCAACGTCGTCCTGTGAGAGAGACGGGCGTTGTCTGCCCATTTTTCCCCTCGATGGAGGCCTACGTCCGTCAGGGACAGGTGGTCTCCCACATCCCGGGCCTCACTCCCGCCTACGTGCGAGTCACAAGGGTGGTGGGTTTGGTAGAAGGTATGAAGGAGGGGGTGCCTCGGCTTGATAGGCCGATGGCAGCTCTGCTTTGTCCTGAGGTGGTGTGGGAGCCTTTACGGAAGCCGGTTCCTCACGGGAAATCGGCGAGGCGGTTGGCTTACTGGAGTGACCAGTCATTCATCACCGCGACTCAATCCCTGGCTGCCACGTCTAACATCGCGCAGCTGGCGAGGTTCATGTCCAGGATAATGACGGGCGGTACGGAGCTGACCGAAGTACAACGTGATCAGCTCGCCCAGGCGGCCGGAGCCATCCTGCATCTGATCCAGCTGCAGGCCGTCGCCGCTGGGAAAGTACGCGCCCTGGCCACTCTAGCCCAGCGCAACCTTTGGCTGGAGCAGGCACGTGTGCCGGAGAGGAAGAGGACACCACTTCTGACGGCACCCCTCTCCGATGTTGGGCTCTTCGGGTCGGCGTTGCAGCTGATGACCTCAACCTGCAGGGAAATGCAGGAGGAGCGGTCCGTGCTCCAGCCTCATTTCCCCCCGCCCGATGTCACCGGTGGAGTCAGACGGAAGGCTCATCGTCGAGGATCCGCCACCGAAGCCGTCGCCGCTACCACCGCCACTGCTGGCCCTTCAGCAAAGAAGGCCAGGAGGAGAGAGGGCTCCTCGGCCACTGCAGCCGGCCCATCCACGCTCGGAGGTGACGGTAGGGATCGTCGAGACCAGCCTACAGTCCTTTACCGTCCTTCCGGGGCTCCCCGGGGTGGCAAACCCTGAGCGGCTCGTGGCAGGCGTCGCTAGTGACTTTTCCCTCTATTGGTTCCCCCTGTTCCCTTCCCGGCCCAACATATGCTTGTCAAATAAAGTGTCCCTCCTAGGAGGGACTGTATTTTGTTACAAACGGTGTGTTTATTCACTACATATGATGGGGATACGATGTGTGAACCTTCGCTAGTGTGGGTTTGATAGGAGGGCTAGACTTATAGTCTTGTTTGGTTGCTACATTGCATGTTGCTTAAGCAAGGCCTGCAGCTTACACTCGGTCGAAAGGGTTTTTCTTCCTCGACCTGAAGACTTAGGTTCTTCATATAAAGGTAGAGGTTAGTTGTGTGTTCTGTTGCTTAAACAGTGATATTGAGCCGCAACACTGTTGTGTTGGTCTGCAGTAATGCTCGTGTGTGTAAGGGTACCGTGGTCTTTTAGGCCGCTCTCTCTCTCTATCAAATCTTCTGTGTTCTTGCAACATAAACACGGGTGTCGTGTTCACACATATAAAACTTTTACCTTGTTATAAACCCTGTTCACAGACTTGTCTGTGGCTAGCGTGCATTGAGTTAGCTTTTCGCTGTTCATTAGCATACTGGCTACTTAAGGTATCATATGGCTATTTGTTGTTGTCGTATTTGAGGGTTGGGCTTGCGAGGGGGTACCGGATACACCCCTCCTTCCCTCTTCTGATTGGTCGTTTTTTTTTTTTTACCCTCTTTCTCATTCGGTCCGGCCAAGCTGTTAGGCAGCTTGGCACGGGGGGGGGGGGGGGGGGGTTCCCTGACTCTGCACCTATCACGGGCAGTTGAGTCATGGGATTCCCCCCGTCATAGAATACGTCACTGGGCACGTTTCTATTGGACGACGGCTTCCGTGAGTTTTTTACAGACCCATGTGTGGTTCTCTGTTATTGTCAAGTTGTCGGGGCAGAGCGCAGGAACTTGATGTTCTGCTACGCTCGATGTATGTGTAACTTGAGTCTGTTGGTCACATGGCTCAATGTTACCGTGACTTTTCAATTCATGGCTCACGTGGGAAGTCTCTCTGAGGATTCCTGTCTCCCTGTGGTGAGGTTGGCGGGATGTAAAAATGAAAAGATTTTTTCCCTCAGCCGCGTCACATGAGATTCATGTCAGTCTGTGTTTTCTTCTTTTTTAATAAAAGAGGAAAGGACATGAAGTACGACGGCTTCTTGTCGTTCTCCCAGGCGATTTGGAGGAACAATGTCTGGTGTCTTGTTAGACTATCCATTGATGTGTTTGGGTCTCGACGCGTACATAGTGCTGGCTCTGGGTGTTTCTGATAAGAATCACGCATGAGGCTGGTACGCCTTGGTTGCTCGTTATTAAAACTGCGTTTTTATAGGGCAACTGGGATGGAGTTTTCTCTTCCGAGCGCCAGTTTATTAGGTCTCGACGAATTCTCGTTCATATCTGGGGGATGTTAACGGAATAGATCAAAGCATAGGTAGAGCGGTCTCACTCCCTTGGGGTGGGCCACTGAGCGCGGTACGAATGGGACCGTCTGGGTGGCGCCCTCTATAATGTTTTAGATCGACACGCGTACCTACCCCCTCTCCTGGAGTGGGGATGTCGGCGTGATTAGGGCACGGGACTGGTTCTGGTCACGCTGGTCCAGGTCAGTTAACCCGTTGTCCGCCGGGGACGCATATTTTCTGTTCTGGTACCCTGAGGGACTTGTGCTTTTTTCAGGGGGAAAAATGCCGGATCGGCCCGGGTGTTATGGAGACCCTTTGTTGGGTACATGTTGTACCCTGTGCTGTCATGAAGGGGCTGGTTCTCCATTCTTTTCGCCTCTTGAGTGCTTCGAGTTACAGCCGTGCTGACTGCCTGAGTATGCCAGGGTCAGTATGCCAGGCGGCGTGCTAGTGGGGGGAAGGGCCCGCTCTTGGATGGGCCCTGTCCGAATACGCTGGCGATGTGGGGGGCGGTGTCACTAGTGACCGCCTGGTGAGGTCTTGATGCTGTGGCGTCATTGACCTCTCCTGGCCCCCTTTTTCCGAGGGGATCCAGTCCCTTCGGGGTCTGGGTCTTCCCTCGCGCTCCGCTGCTACGGCCTTACCACGGGGTTGAGTTTGCTCTTGACCCCGTGATTTTGGGGGCAGTAACAAGGGTTGTTCCTTCCGTTCGTTCCCTGGTGGCATGCGGGTTGTGCGTGTGCGTAGTCGTGGGGTCAAGCCACGGTCTGCTCACCCTGTGCGTTGAGTTGCTCGAGTTCCTCTTTGCACGGGCGGATCCGTCTCCCTCCCGTCCTCCAATAGGGAGGGTATCCCTCCATTAGGGAGGGTCGGGGGGCTCGGTCCTCCCCGGTTCTGATGGTTGTGGGGGGCCTCAGTGGGGTACATTTGTCGAGCTTCAGCTCCCGCTCAGCTCCTGTTGTGCAGATGACGCTGAGCGGAAGCTAGTACGATATAGAACTGCGGCCTTTGATCTTGCCTTGTGGTGAAAGATTGGGAAGGAGGCGAGTGTGGGGCCACACACCTGCTTATGAAGGTAGCGGATGGGGTGTGGCCAGACGAATGTTGGTATGTAAAGGTACATTGTGAGTTTTTATTCAGTGCATATGCACGAAGTGAGATATGTGCAGATGACGCTGAGCGTCACTAGTACTCATAGAACTACGGTTATATTCATAACCTATCGTTTATTTGTGTAGCCCAAAATCACATGATATGTCTCAATGGGCTTCACAGGCCTACAACCCCCTGACTTAACAACCAAAGAAGATACGGAAAAGCTTCCATAGCAAACCCCTAAATATATTTAGTCATTTAGCTGACGCTTTTAACC
This sequence comes from Notolepis coatsorum, assembly GCF_963971535.1. NCBI lineage: Eukaryota > Metazoa > Chordata > Actinopteri > Aulopiformes > Paralepididae > Notolepis > Notolepis coatsorum. The sequence continues at coordinate 148,770,503 of NC_140167.1, forward strand.
AAAGCGACTTACAAGTTTTGTATGACAAGTCAGCAGGAAGGATACAACTCTATCAGCTGAGTAACAATGTTCATCAAAGTGCTGAATGCTACAATGTAGGTTAGTATATTAGGACAAGTGCATGACAATAAGGTTAGTTAGGGTTAGTTAGCCTGCTTGCCTCAACGACTACCGCCCTGTAGCTCTCACCTCCATAGCCATGAAGTGCTTCGAGAAGCTAGTAAAGGGCTACATCTGCTCCTCCCTCCCCATCAACATGGACCCCCTGCAATTTGCATACCGCCCCAACAGGTCCACGGAGGACGCCATATCCCATGTGCTGCACACAGCAGCATCACACCTGGACAAGAGGCAGGGGAACTATGTGAGAATGCTATTCATCGACTACAGCTCGGCATTCAATACCATAGTCCCCTCCATACTCATAGCCAAGCTCAGGGACCTGGGCTTGGGCTATGACCTCTGCCAGTGGGTCTTGGACTTCCTGACTGGCAGACCCCAGGTGGTGAGAGCAGGCAACTGCACCTCCTCATCCATCACCCTCAACATAGGGGCCCCCCAGGGCTGTGTTCTGAGTCCCCTCCTCTACTCCCTGTACACACACGACTGTGTGGCTCAGCGGAGTAGCAATACAATCGTCAAATTTGCTGACGACACAGTGGTGGTGGGCCTGATCTCTGCCAACGACGAGAGGGCCTACCTGGAAGAGGTCAAGGTCCTGGCGGGATGGTGCCAGGAAAACAGCCTCTCCCTGAACGTCAGCAAAACAAAGGAGATGATTGTGGACTTCAGGAGGTCGGGGGTCAAGGACTACAGCCCCCTCAGCATCGACGGGGCACCGGTTGAGAGAGTCAACAGCTTCAAGTACCTCGGAGCCTACATATCCGAGGACTTGACATGGACCACACACATTAACAGTGTGGTGAAGAAGGCACGACAACGCCTCTACTTCCTCAGGCGCCTAAGGAAGTTCCAAGTCAGCCAGAAGATCCTTAAGAACTTCTACTCATGTACAATAGAGAGCATCTTGACCGGCAACATCACCTCCTGGTTTGGGAATAGCACTGCAAAAGACCAAAGCAGACTACAAAGAGTGACACGTTCAGCCGAACGCACAATTGGAGGGGGGCTCCCCACCCTCCAGAACATTTACTACAAGCGTTGCAAGGGGAAGGCTAAGAGAATTATTAAGGACTCGAGCCACCCGAACAACTGCCTCTTTGAACTGCTGCCGTCAGGCAAGCGATACAGGAGTCTCAAGGCGAGCACAGAAAGACTCAGAAGTAGCTTCTATCCCCAGGCCATCAGGCTGCTAAACGAACAATGAATGAACACTACACAACAACAACCACCAAACACACATAGCACACACATCCACACGCACACACTCACTTTAAACAAACACACTGTAGCACCCACTCCACACACTTTATAGCACACACCCACTTTAAACAAACACACTGTAGCACCCACTCCCCACACTTTATATTTATGGATGAAGGATTGCACTACAACTCGTACACCTTACTGTAAATTGTACCTAAAATTGTACCTCATCCCATTTCTGCTTTGCACTAGATAGTACTGTACATTAGTACACTGCATAGTATTGTGTATTGTATATTATATGGTAACTCAGAACATTGTACATATGTCTATACCGAACACTGTGACCTCATTTTCTTCTTCTAAATTCATGCTATATTATGTTATTATGTTATTTGATACTATCTTGTCTAGCACAGTCTCTGGAGCGTAACAGTAAGAAGCATTTTGTATGAAAGTATTCTGTACTTCTGTATGACAACTATTAAAGAACTTGAACTTGAACTTGAGTTATTATTATTTAGGGCTGTCCCCGACTAAGGATTTGGATAGTCGACTATGATTGGCCGAAATTAGCCGATAGTCGACTATGAAAAAAAAGAAAATTGGAAAAGAAAAAGTATAATTAAAAAAAAAAAAATTATTCCATTTGGGCTGTGGGGGGTGCTTAATGTCTGAAGGAGTCGACGGAAGGCTTCTTGTCCTCTGCAAAAGCATGCAATTGGTCCACTGATGGATACATCTTGATATTTGTCTAGTCTAGTGTGTTCATTAGATGGGTGAAATCCTCTTCCAGTGCCTCTGTGCCTGTTTTCTTAGGCAGTTAGCCTCGCTGGTATGCGTGCCATTAGCGTTAGCCACGCTTCTAGGCCTCTTTTCTTTTGGAAAGAATGATACAAAAAAAAAATATATATATATTTTTTTAATTATAATTTTTTGTTTGTATTCGACTAAAAGGTTGGCAGTCGACTATTTCTCCTTTCGACTATTCGACTAATAGGGGTCAGCCCTATATTATTATTATTATTATTATTATTATTAGCGCTCTGTTCAATGGGGATATATTCAGTTTTAGCAGTGCTAAAACTATATTAAATATTATAGCTATGGATCTAATAACATTGTCGATTGTCAGTGAGTTTCTTCCGGTCAACATGCAAAAAACTGATAATTTTTTCATCCATACATTTCTGTTTTATACCGTGGTGAATATGAGTATAGTTTTAGAGTGATTATCTGTAATCCCGGGAAACGACGCGAAACAGCGTTTTACTGCATTTCATTATAAATCGTGCCCTTTCTCACCTGGATCAATAATCAATCTGAAATCAACGCTAGATTATCGGTATTAAATTTCATCATGCATGCACGAAAGGGTGGGGGGGAGGTAGTTTTTCTATGCTTCGATCGCCACCAACGGCATACATTACACAGTACATTACAGACACACGCTGCGATCGCGGGGAAAAAATTATCGGATCAACGCAAGATTGATAACATATAGTCCTTACCTTGTCTATGATGTACTGCAAAAAGAATAATCAAATTATCTCATCGCCATTCCAAATACTGATTGCGATCGTGTGTCCAACGTTATCCAGCATTGCACATGAATGGGGGGGGGGGGGCGGGGACCCTCGTCGATGCCATCCCTATAAGCGATTGTCTTGCCGGAGTATTTACACCCCGCCTGCCCGCACCAGCTCGGCCCAGAAAACAAACCACATTGTTTCAAATGGAGTGCAATAGCGGCCACAAGGCGCTGGGCGGTATTGGACGTTTGCGATCTCAGAGCCATTTCCAATGATAACATCAGGCTGGATGGATGAATTATGAATGGATATAGCGAATAAAAGAAATAACGATTAAAACCCGACTTTTCTCGGGTTTGGCGCTCAAGCGATGGCGAGTTAACCCGACTTATCTCGGGTCTGGCGTCCATTGTGTTAAAAAGATCCTCATTTTTCGTTTGTTTTGGCGACATCAATTGGTGATAAGTGGTCATTGCTGTCGTAGTCTTGCACTGTATTGACTTGCTTTCCATCTGGAAAATTCTATTAATTTCAAACAAACTGCTGTTGCTGCTGGTTGTTGTGAAGGGCCAGATTAAACTGAACGCGCAAGCCCCCAACGGCAAGTTCAAAGACAACTGCAGGCATGTCAGAACATGCCCAGAGTCTGCGTAGTAATACGAGACAAGGACTGAGGTTGGGACTAGATATTCACTTAAGTATAAATACGGCGCAGGTGTAAACAGCAGCACTTCGTTCATTCAGTTCATCTAAAGCAGCAGTGTGACAAGTTCGGTAACATTGAAGTGAGCAACCGTGTTTTGGCTTACTCTCATACCTGTCTTGTGTTGTGCGATTGGGGTCGGTTACAAACCATAACAGTACGACCCGACCAGTCGACGACCCCAGCCAGCACAGACAGTGTATGTGAGTTAGCCCCTGTTAGTTCCCTCTAGTTCCCTCTAGCTCCCTTTAGTTCCCCTGTTAGTTCCCCTGTTAGCTACCCTGTTCCCCACTGCTAGGACTGCCCCTTCAGCTAGCAAGGTCAGTCTCCCCACTGCTAGGACTGCCTCTTCAGCTAGCAAGGTCAGTTTCCCCACAGCTAGGACTGTCCTTCCAGCTAGCTTGTTCTCCTTTGCTAGTCCAGCCCTGTCTGCTAGCCTAGCTCCGGCAGCTAGCGCAGCCTCTATGCTAATGTAGCAGTACAGCTAGCATAGGCCCTGTAGCTAGCATTGCTCTGGCAGCTACCCAGTCCCTCTGCTAGCCCCACTTTAGGTGTAGATTCCCCTGCTAGCATGGCCCAGTTTTTTTTTTGTTTGTTGCTTTATCATGTCCCCTGCCCCGCTGTCTGGTTTTTTTTGGGTCGCCCGGTGGCTCCCGTGGAGGGGGGGGGGGTACTGTGAGGATTCGCCTGTTCCCTGGACCTTTGTTCCCTGTCTCCTCACCTCACCAGCCCCCACCTTTGGACTTTCCCTGTCTACTCTCCTCAACAGCCCCCACCCTTGCGATGTTTTACTTTCCTCTACTCTTCACCAGCCCCCACCCTTGGACTACCTTTCACAGCTGTCATAGTTTATGATTAGCGCCCCAGAAGGCTTTAAATACCTGGACCTCCCCTCCAGTCCTTGTCGGGTCATTCTGTATGCTGGTTCTGTGTTCTGGACTCTGTATCTTTATCTGTGTTCAGTGTTCATGGAGTCCTGGACGTTACCATCACCTGCCGCGTCTCCGGCGTGAGACGACGTGCCAGCCATCACCACCTGTCGCCGTTTGCCTGGAGTGGGACACCGTCTGCGCTCTCTAATTCTCTACGGGAGGTTTTCCAGTGTTCCCACTCCAGACGTCAAGCCGGTGCGCATCGCTTCCTATTTCCACGGGAGGATGCGTCTCTTCGCCCCGGTCCCCTGGGACCCCGGTGTTCTGCGCTGCCCGTCTACAGCTTCCGAGGAGGATCTCCGTGCCAGGCCTGGAGTGGTGTTCCCACTCCAGACGTCAAGCCGGCGCGCTCCCACTCCAGACGTCAAGCCGGCGCGCTCCCACTCCAGACGTCAAGCCGGCGCGCATCGCTTCCTAGTTCCACGGGAGGATGCGTCTCTTCGCCCCGGTCCCCTGGGACCCCTGTGTTCTGCGCTGCCCGTCTGCAGCATCCGAGGAAGATCTCCGTGCCAGGCCTCCGCCATCGGGCCCCTGGTTCCCATGCCAGGCCTCCGCCGTCGGAACCCTTTCCTCATCCCTGTAAGCAGCTCTGGCCCTCGCCCTGTCCAAGGCCTTAACCCTGTTCTCTGTCCCTGTCTCCAGCCCGCCTCTCCGGGCCTCTGTCCCTGTCCCCCTCTCCAGTGCCCCTGGTCCTGGTCCTTGACATTTTGCCCTGGCCCTGTCCCTTAGCCTTAGTCCCTTAGCCTGTTCACCTCTTAAAGGCGCAGTGCCGCATTTTCCCCTATTTTCTTTGACTCCAGTGTTTTTTGTGTTCTCCCTTAAAGGGACAGTGCCGCCTTTTGTTATGTAATGAATAAATGCCCTGTTTTGGCTTACTCTCATACCTGTCTTGTGTTGTGCGATTGGGGTTGGTTACAAACCATAACACTCTCTCTCTCTCTCTCTTTCTTTCTCTCTCTCTCTCTCTCTCTCTCTCTCTCTCTCTCTCTCTCTCTCTCTCTCTCTCTCTCTCTCTCTCTCTCTCTCTCTCTCTCTCTCTCTCTATCTCTCTCTCTCTCTCTATCTCTCTCTCCAGGGTGTTCTCTTTCCCACTAACAAGTCCCTATAGTGTAATTTCTGCCTCTTCGTACAAACTCTACAACAATAATGCAGCTGTTTTTATGATCCGTAGAGGAAGTGGATGGACATACTCCGAGGGAGGGGAGGAATTCGCTTCAGCAGGCCCCAAAGCACACACAGCAGTTGGAGGGGAAATACTCCCAGCTGTGGTTCTATTACAGCTGTATTGATTAGGGCTGGTTATACATAGCAGTGTATACAGGTTAGGGCTGGGCGATATGGCCAAAAATGATATAACGATATGATAATATTATCATATCACTCGATATCGATAATTATCAATATTGTTATAATTATAATTAAAGTTTTGTTTATAATTATTATTATTTTTAAAGGGGACATGCATTATAAATGCCTTTTTTCTGTGTTTAGCATGGTTTTATAGTAATACAGGTTAGTACAGTATCAATGGGTCTGTGTCTCTAATTACCATATTGACTCATCAGTCTAGTCTCGAGTTCACAAGGTCCTCCCTCACTCAACTAAACTGTTCTGATTTGACGGTTTCCGTGACGTTAATATAGCATTGATTTGCATAGCTCCGCCCCTGGTTGTACTCACCTCCACCGCCCACATCAACCATTATAGTACAGAGACCAGAGACCGCATTGTAACCCGACACTTCCTCAAACGGGGTTTGACAGGCAGAGAACGAGCGAGAGGGAGGGAGGGACGGCGGGAGGGACTGCAGAAGTGTGTGTAAATGTGTGTGCGCCATCTCTCCCTCGTCGGGGACACACACACACAAACTTGACTGCGTGTGTGTCGGGGACGCATCTCTCCTCTCTCTCTCTCTCTCTCTCTCTCTCTCCCTCTCTCTCTCTCTCTCTCGCTTGGTCGTTCTCTCTCACTCTCTCTTATGTATCATGCTGTGTGGGTGACTGTCACTGAAAGCGCTTATGGGCGGAGCCCATCCAATAACAGGCTGAAATCCTGAGGCTGGAAAATTATGCTTTTGAGTACTCCATTAGAATAATAAAACAATGATTTTTTTTTTTAAATAAACCTTACAGATGTCTTCCATAGACTCACATGAATTGTGTAAAGTTGCCCAAATAGTGCAAGGAATAGCAATGCAGGCCCCATTTACCCTTCAAGGTCTAAAGTAACTAGCTCCACCTTCTCAGAATGTTCCCTTTTTTTTGTTACATAATGTAAAATTACAGATTCATACCTTCAAAATAAGCCATCAATTGTCAAATTTGAGATGATAGTTTTCAATCAATGTCCTATCAAACATTCTGGTAAAATCCTAACTACTTTTCAGGATAGGACTTGAACTTGATCCAAGTTCATTCAGCTATCTGATGAGAGAACTACACTCCCAGAATTCAATGTGATCATTGTCACTAGAACCATTTCACACCTGGAGCAACATTCCTTTGTTATTCCAGTGAATGGACCCAGCAGGAGGCCTAGCCTAGCGACAAGCGGCCACTACATAGTTGGGTATTGAAAAAATGCTCATATCCAAAAGTAGTAGATAGATATAGGTCATACATGTAGGTATGCACTTGTCCTAATATACTAACCTACACTGTAGCACTCAACACTTTGATGAACATTGTTACTCAGCTTATAGAGGTGTGCCCTTCCTCAATAAAGCCCTAGAGAGAGAGAGAGAGAGAGAGAGAGAGAGAGAGAGAGAGAGAGAGAGAGAGATGGTATTTACAGTACTGTACCATATCACATTACCATGTACTGTATTGCAGGGTGCTAATGCCCCTTTTGCAGCATACCATGATTACTTATATTGAGATGTTTCAGTACAGTGGATGGTACAGTATATACAGTAAAGTACAGTATATATAGTACTGTAAGAAAAAGAAGCAAACCAATAACAATTTGTGGTTGTATTTCTCTAGAATGAGAGAGAGAGAGAGAGAGAGAGAGAGAGAGAGAGAGAGAGAAATAATTTCAAATTCTTCAAATTCTTCAATTTCAAATGTATCATCAAGTACAAAATAGATTTGATCGTAATATTTATGAGAATGCATGTTGAATGAATGCAAGAACATTCTAGAACATTTGTGATGTCACAGTATGATGTCATAATCGAACATTCTAGCACTCAACACTTTGATGAACATTGTTACTCAGCGGATAGAGTTGTGCCCTTCCTGATGACTTGTTGTACAGAACTTGTAAGTCGCTTTGGATTAAAGCATCAGCTAAATGACTAGACCAGGGGTCTCAAACTCAATTTACCTGGGGGCCGCTGGAGGTAGAGTCTGGGTGAGGCTGGGCTGCATCAAATATTCCACAAAAAAAGGGTTTCAAGTATTCCAAAAATGTATTAATATACCCCTTTGCCTCATCATAAAACCTCACAAACACCAGCAACTGAGCATTCTCAGTGGTGTCAGTGGACTCATCCACAGCTATGGAAATGCACTGTGCATTTTTTTTTATTCTATCACAAAGCTGTTTAATGAAATCATCAGCCAGTATTTCAGTTATTCTGGTTGCTGTGCGATCTGAGGAGGATTTGCTTTTGTTTGCCTTCAAACATGGTCTCCATCACTTCAGTCATACATTATTTTATTATGTATGCATCAGAGAATGGCTTCTTGTGTTTAGCCAACACCCATGCCACTGAGTGAGGACTTGGTTGCTTCACCTTTGAATTGCAGCGATTTTCACTGTTGACTTTTATTTTACTGGCCATCTTTGAACATGCCATATTTTTCTAGTAGCTGCCTGCTGGCAAAACTATGCTACTCGCTACAGTACCTGCAGATTAGACTACCTGTATATGCGCTGTCAACTCTCGCTCTGACTCCGACCCGTTGAAAGAGACAACACGCATTTCGTGAAGACCCGCCCTACTCTGCCTCTGATTCGCAGACTGTGGGTGGGGGGGGGGGGGGGGGGATTCTGACGGGACGCTGAATATGATTGGACCAAAGCAGTAGACAGACACAGGCAGTTGGAGCAGTGCAGCCGGACAGGAGCTTGCAGAGGAGATAGCGGAGAATTTCGAGGATACCTGCTATACGCACTGTTGACAGGATATATTTCCTTCCACTTGGTATCACTCTCGAATCACGTTTCAACCACTAACGTTGCTGCCATGAGCCTTCGCTATGGTAGCCTACAAGTGATAAAATAAATAAAACGCCCAACTCGCTGTACAAGAAATTCCTTCTGTGTGTGTGTGTGTGTGTGTGCTCTACTGGGCGCACCTTTCTACTCTAGAAAACTGCGAGATAACTCATAACTCGTACACACACGCACTCTGTCTCTACTCATACAGTAGTTGATGTTTTAGCGCGACGTGGGTATATACACGGGCGAGGATGAAAAGCATGTTAGACTACTTTTTATTCATAAGTTAACGTTCCGTCGGGTCCGCGTGTATTCTCGAGAATGATAATAATAATAATGCAGTCCACCTCTTCCTTCTTTCCTTGCACATAAAAAGCAAGTAGTTAATGTTTTATCGCGACGTCATAGACTGGTCTCTGATACTACCTCTCACCTCTGCAGGGTCTAACACCTATTCACAGCGCACACACTTCTCTTGTGTGTGTGCGCGCGTGCGTGTATTTGCGTTTCGTGACGCGCTGTAGTTCTCTGGCAAACGGAGATAATTACAAGCATACCATCTAGCAAGAAGTAAACATATTTACAAGTCGTATTATGTTTAGCAAGTAAGGAGACATATATAGTACATCTCAAAGCACTCGAAATTGTCATTTTTCTATTTTTACAGATTTCTGAAAAGTGCGACTTCCAGAGCATTTATGAGTCATTCTAAATCCCTTTGTTCTCCGCCCACGGGTCCAAAAAGCCCTGTCAACCTCAAGGGGTTAACAACAGATGTTTATTTTGCAGCAATTCTTTGTCGTTGCCGCCATCTTTAGTGTTACAGCCCCTCACACTCCAGTTGAGGGGCTGTAAACAGGTAAACAGGCTTCTCTGCTGGCTGTGGCTCCAGGGGAGTTGAATAGTTCTGGCTCTGCTAGTTTCTTTTCTATCTTTTGGTGCTTTTTTGGTGGACAAACCACTGCACATGTGCACCGTGACTCGCAACTGGAGACTAGCTCTGCTAGCACACATAGCCTACTGTGTATGGATGGTTTCAAACTGTATTTTAAATTAGAAAGTAGGGCTGGGCGATATGGCCAAAAATGATATCGCGATAACGATATCAATAACAATATCAGATCACTCGATAAAAAAAAGCAAGTATTAAAGATTTTTTTAAATTTAAATTTTTTTTTTTTTAATTAAACAACAGATGTATGTTTATTTTGCAGCAATTCTTTGTCGTTGCCGCCATCTTTAGTGTTACATCCCCTCACACTCCAGTTCTCAGGCTGCAGCTGGTTTGAAAGCGAAAGTAAACCGGCTTCTCTGCTGGCTGTGGCTCCAGGGGAGTTGAACAGTTCTGGCTCTGCTAGTTTCTTTTCTATCTTTTGGCACTTTTTTGGTGGACAAACCACCAAAATGTATGTGCACTGTGACTCATGACTGGAGACTAGCTCTGCTAGCACACATAGCCTACTGTGTACAGACGGTTTCAAACTGTATTTTAAATTAGAAAGCAAACAAAATAAATGGACAAGAGAAAAATAAATCTCAATTTGGTCAGTATTGTCAATTGGACAAGCAAAGCCATTACTTTAAGTTGCAGTAATGTCTGTCCACTGTCTCTGGTTTTAAAACTGCCCTGTTGCAGGTCACACAAAAAACAAAAATGTATTATTATATTTTTATTATTATTATCGATATTGATTATTAAAATATATCGCGATAATTATCGTTATCGTTTTACCGCCCAGCCCTAATACAGGTGTAGCTCCTGCCACCAACAAAGTCCCTGGAGGGGAGGTGTTCTGTGGAGACGGCTCTGTGTTATTTAGTTCTGTCCTCGTTTATTTATTTATTTATTTTCTCTTGTGCTGAGAAAACATTGTTCACGCCGGAGCTCCGGAGATGATGCTGCTCTGCTCCAACTCTCGTGGGTGGAGGAGGGGAGTGGGGGGGGGGGGGGGGGGGGAGGCGTTCTGTGAAGGTGGTGGTGGTGAAGTAGCGGGAGGCATGGTTACCATGCCAACGGCAACAGGTCCATCAGCCAGACTCTCAAATCGGGACAAAACATTCCAACTGAGACCACAGAACCAGAGACCAACGGATCTCTTTTCATACAAGTTATATTATATAACAAGAAGGTCGAGTAGTGAAGCCGGGGGTCTGTGCTTCAGCATGCTACACAGACCAGCAGGGGGCGCTACACAGACCAGCAGGGGGCGCTACACAGACCAGCAGGGGGTGCTACACAGACCAGCAGGGGGCTCTATACAGACCAGCAGGGGGCGCTACACAGACCAGCAGGGGGCGCTACACAGACCAGCAGGGGGCTCTATACAGACCAGCAGGGGAGCGCTACACAGACCAGCAGGGGGCTCTATACAGACCAGCAGGGGGGCGCTACACAGACCAGCAGGGGGCGCTACACAGACCAGCAGGGGGCTCTATACAGACCAACAGGCTGTGCTACAGTATACAGACCAGCAGTGGGTGCTGCAGTATACAGACCAGCAGGGGGTGCTGCAGTATACAGACCAGCAGGGGGTGCTACCAGGGACCGAAACTAGAGAGCGCCACCCGCCATTTGCGCTCAGTTTTTACGCTTGGCGCCTCCCACTGAGAGGTCTGACCGCCGTGTGGCGGGCAATCAAATAGTCATGTGAAAACCGAAAATCATGATCCAATTCTTTAGCGGAGTTCTCACTCGCTGTCTCAGCACAGACATGCAGCGCACCGCGCACTGCTGCTGCTGCTGCTGCTCCCCACCTGTTTCTGTATGCCTGCATGTAAACAGAGGCTATTGCCTCCGAGTCACCGTGACGTTAGTCTAGTCAGTGTGGGACCTTCGTGAGATAACGTTAGCTACCTTTACAAAATGACCCAGTCAACTATTCACTTAGTTTAATACATGAGGCATTGTGTAACGTTATCCAGCCGGCTAGCTACTGATAGCTCCAGACATCAACAAATCCTCCAGCAATAGTCCAGTGCATAATACCTCCGTTGGCTAGGTAGCTCACTAGTCACTACGAAATGTCGCAGTAAACTAAATAGTTCACTGAGGCGTTGTCCCAACGCCATCCAGCAGTAGCTACAGATAGCTCCTGGCATCAATGTCCTACAACAACAACATGCGTATTCGAGTCCCTGGCTTACATCGCATGAGGGCTGCTGAATAGGGTCCAGGTGCAGCGCAGGAGAATCCTTTCATGCTGAATATAGAGTTTAGGGTCCAGGTGCAGCGCCGGAGAATCCTTGCTGGAGCTGGAGGCCACTCGAGTATACACACAGACAGTGGAGCTGTTTGCAGACAGCGAGGTGGCGATGTCTCGCAGATAACACAATCACAAGTATGATTATATAATATATATATTTTATTAAAAAAAAAATTATATAAAATAATAATACATTTTTTTTTTATCAAAAAAAAGTTGGCAGGTAAGAAATATGCTTGGCGGGTAGATTCTTCCCATCTACCCGCCACTGGCCGGTGAGTCAAAAAGTTTATTTCGCTCCTTGGGTGCTACAGTATACAGACCGCGTGTTGCTTTTTAACAGCGGAGCAGTGCAAGAATGTGACAATTTGACCATGTGACCGCGGCAACGCGGGAGAGCGGCAGTGCGGAAATAGGCTGTCTCTAAGACAAACTCTAACCTTAACCAGCTCCTTAACAGCGCCTAAACTTAACCGTTCTAACCTTAACCAACTCCGAAACAATGCCTAACCTTAACCTTAACCTTAACCATGCCTAACCTTAACCATAACCATAGAAAGAATATTGCCATTCTCTAAGACAAACTCTAACCTTAACCAGCTCCTTAACAGCGCCTAAACTTAACCGTTCTAACCTTAATCAACTCCGAAACAATGCCTAACCTTAACCTTAACCTTAACCATGCCTAACCTTAACCGGCGAAAGAATACACGTTAAAAAAAAAATTTGATGGGATTCGAACTTGTCAACAACGGACCGCAGGACCGCTGCGTTGCCAGGTGAGCTGAGCGCCGAATGAAAATCATGGCGGATTAGGGCGGTTACATAATGCCGCAAGCTCTGCCGCTCCGCTCCGCGCTCTGCGGTTGCCGCGCCTGCCGCGGGGCGTGTCGCAGCCAATCAGGGAAAACGCAGAAGCAACGGCAGCACTGCTCCGCTGTTATTAAGCAATAAGCATACAGACCAGCAGGGGGTGCTACAGTATACAGACCAGCAGGGGGTGCTAGAGTATACAGACCAGCAGGGGGTGCTACAGTATACAGACCAGCAGGGGGTGCTAGAGTATACAGACCAGCAGGGGGTGCTACAGTATACAGACCAGCAGGGGGTGCTACAGTATACAGACCAGCAGGGGGTGCTACGGTATACAGACCAGCAGGCTGTGCTATTGACCACTTGCACAATGTGGAGCCGGCATATCCGGTTACGTCTTGCAATGTGTAGACTTCTTCCGGTCCCATCACAATAGCAACTTTTCTCCCGTCAATTAAACAACTTTATCGTCACTTTTTTCTTTTTGAATTACTTTTAACCCTTTCTCTGCCACGCTTATATCCATCCTTATACCGTCCTCTGCCAGCTCTATTTGTCTATGGAGATGTTCCCCTTCTTTGCAGGGCTATAACTTTTTAAATTGTATTGCTAAATTGACATTACTATGGCCCATTCAACGTCAAGTATCTATCGTTTAGGATGTAGCAACGTTATACTTTTTCATTCACATATTCATACTAAAATACGGTCTAAAGTATAAATATGTTTTAATCGTTTTCTGCAGCATTCTGCAGAACGTGAGTTATAGCCCTAAATACATATATTAGATCATCAAATGTAGTTTGATACCGATTGACGTCAGATAAAACATTTCAATTGACGTCATGCCTCATCATCTGCTGGTGACCGGAGGGGGGGGGGGGGGGGGTTTATAAGTCCGAGGCCGACGTTAAATCATTTATTTAGTATGGGTGATATGTTGATCGGAGCAGTGTGTATGTTTAATAATAATCAAACACGCTGAAACTCACCGCAGCTTCCTCGTAGCGTTGGGCGATCAGCATGGAGCAGAAAGTTCGCTATTATGGGATGTTGATATATGCGATCCATTTCCAGGTTGTATAATGCTATATACGTCCAAATCATGTTGTTTATCGAGTTATTTGCAACTGATCGATGTCCAGTGTATCAAGCTGGAGTCCCGCTAGCGATAGCGAGTGGCCGGACGAAATATGGGTGAGCACCACTTCCGGCGCGTCACTTCCGGTTTTGCCGATTCACCGATCGGCCACCAGATGGCGGTCTTGAATCGTTGGAGAGTTGAGAGGAGATCTACAGGAGATCTCAAGTCTCCGTGGGTGAAATATGATTGCCATGACAGATTTTTGAAATATTGATCTCAAAGACGCTGTACGACGTCATTGGCAGATTACGCATGGCGGAGAATGACGTGTTAAGTCGTCCTTGGCGATTAAAGGGTTAAAATGTCTGATGAGATACGCTGTTTGACGGATAAGAGAAATTGAATGAGCCGTTGACATTAATGCATTTGAGAAAATGCATTTATCTGCTCAAGCACTGTTATCTGATGATGAACATGAGGTGTCACTGGTATAAACCAAAGGTTAATCAATTCAATGCATGTATGGATTATGTCCGAAACAGATTCAAACCTGATTAATACTAGTGAAACTGTATAGCCGGCTCCAAGCCTCTCTGACACGTTATTTCGGGTCGCGCCTTGAAACTTTGGGAACCATGTATTTATATATAAAGTACATGATACCTAAGCCGAGCGCATACAGTACAGATATCCTCATAAGCATCTATTAATTCGTATCAATTAGATACTCTTTGGGCTTGTTTGTATCTACTTATTCTGAAAGAGTTTAACTAATTATTTTCACTAGCAATAGATCTCATTAGATTATTCATTCCATTAAGCCTACTGCCAGCAGGCACATTTAAAGAAATATAATCTGATTGATTCGGGTAATGAGGGACTTAACATTAGCCTATAGATTATGCATTTAACTTGTCGGCGAGGCTATTGAGCCGTACTGTATTGTACCCATTCTGCAATCTGTTAATAAAGTTTTCAATCAATCAATCACTCAATGCCGTTAGAAAATCTAGATTTCTGCGATCGACACCTGGTGTCTTTTCAGGTGAGGCGGCCGCTCGCAATGATCCTGAGTATCACGTCTGGTTCGAATTAACGAGAGTGAATCAGCGTTCGAGAAACAGGGAAAGCGCGGATTCAAACATCAGGTTAATTGAATCTGGATAATGGGACTTTTGATCCACTTAGTTGAACCAGGTACTACTACTTAGGGCCCAGGACCTCAAACACTTGGGATGGACCTATCGCCCAAACAGATAACAGAACCCACCGGCAGACACACCCACTCACAGGAGAGACAAAAACAGAAATCATGTGCCAATATAAAATCACCCTGAACTGTGTTTCCATCAGCTCTTCCCTACGCTAGTGATACATAAAGACCAGGCGGGGCGAGGGTAGGCATTAACACTTTGAGTGCCACAGACGTGTTACCTCGTTATTTCATGCCCCCCGTTGAGTGCCACCGACGCAAAATGTTGTTTGATTTTTTTTATTAGCGATCTGAATTCATATTTCATCAACCAAGTCTCCCGTTGGTACAGCAGCCCCTCTAGGAGCTCAGATGGGAAAATACCGCCCCCTATCGTCTATCCCTGTGTAACTGCAGGCCATTCGATTAGACTGGTGGATGTGCGGAGGGGGAGCCTACTGGCTCCACTATGCTGGCGAGCCTTCTGATCAAGAGGGAAGTGATCGCGAGATGGAAAGCAGCCTGGAATATATATTTACAGCAGCCAATAATCAATCAATAAACGCGATCGATATTTGGAATGGCGATCAGGAATTGGAATAATCTTTTTGGAGAACATCTGATCTAAGATAAGGAGTCTATGTTACCAGTTTTAGGATAATCAGAGCTGTTTTCACTGAGAAAACAGCGTGTCCCGTATGTGTATATGTGTGTGTGTGTGTGTGTGTGTGTGTGTGTGTGTGTGTGTGTGTGTGTGTGTGTGTGTGTGTGTGCTGTTGAGGAAATAAGAGAATCGATTTCTCAGCTTGCTTCTATAGCGTGCATAAGTACACATATACTATCAATAATCTAGCGTTTATTTGAAAACGATTCATAAATAGGCCGACAAATGACAACGTGTCTAGTGTATTCGAGAATATTCCAATAAATGCTGTTTATGACGGAATCTTTCTATTTTCCTGAAGTTTTCGAGAGAACGATAGCTTTTCGAAATACTATAAAAAGGATATGAACCGATTAAAAAACAATCCGTTTCGACAATGTTGACTGCAAACAAGTCATTGATAAGCGACGGGCAGATTAGACACATAGCCATAATTTAAAACATAGATTATACATTTTTAACGCTATCATTGAAGTGGATGCTGGCATCCAAGGACATTAATCAACGTTATGGCTGGCACTGAAAGTGTTAAGAGAGGAAATAGATGGGTTTTAAGCTGATTCAAAGATATCAGTATTTATCTTTCTTGTTTTTCTCTTGCTGATGACAAGTAATGTATATTGCCTCAGATTAATGAACGAGCTATCTTTCATCTTTCTTTCAATATTATTTCTCTCAGTCTCTCTTGTCTTTATTTTATTCCTCTATTTTATTTGTTCATCAGACTCCATGGGTTTCTGCCTTTTCTCTCTCTCTCTCTCTCTCTCTCTCTCTCTCTCTCTCTCTCTCTCTCTCTCTCTCTCTCTCTCTCTCTGAATGAAACCCTGATAAGCACATGAATGGGACTAGGGGTGCGTGGGTGGCCACCCTCCTTCAGTATTCAGCTCCTCTCTATCCTCATGTACATTAGCATGCTAACATTAGCGCCTCATACATCCAGAGCTGATTAGATAGCTGGCTTCAAGGATGACTTCCCTCTAGTGGCCTGCGCCTCTACGTGTGCCTACGTGTGTGTGCACCCCCCCTACCCCCACCCCCCTACTGTGCCACACAGCTACTAAATGCCATCGTCTCCTTCCTTCCTAAAGGTAATGGGAGCTGTCGGCTTCTAATTGGAGAGATAAGAATGGCTTTCCACACTGGGGCAATCAGCGGGCCCCCAGCACTCTAATACGTCTCTAACACAATAAAGAGACGCACCTCGTCTCTCCCCTCCCTCCCTTCTCTCCTGTTCTCTCTTCTCCTTGTCTCTCCTCTACTTTCCTTTGTCTCCCGTAACTTCTCTCCTCTCCTGGCTCCCAACCGCTGTCCTGTCTCCTCTTCCTCTTCTATTCCTGTCCCGTTTACCCCCACTGACGGCTAAATATCAAATAGACTGCAGCCGGTGTTCTCTCTCTCTCTCTCTCTCTCTCTCTCTCTCTCTCTCTCTCTCTCTCTCTCTCTCTCTCTCTCTCTCTCTCTCTCTCTCTCTCTCTCTCTCTCTCTCTCTCTCTCTCTCTCTCTCTCTCTCTCTCTCTCTCTCTCTCTCTCTCTCTCTCTCTCTCTCTATCTATCTCTATCTCTCTCTCTCTCTCTCTCTCTCTATCTCCCTCTCTCTGTCACACACTCTGCCCAGTACGTTTACCCTCTCCATTCGACTACCTATGTTTTGCCATTGTAGTTTGAGTACAATTGGAATTAATTGACAATATACATGTGAATGAAAAACCTCATCATACCTCTTTAAAACGCAGACATGCTTGTTTGTTTCTCCATCCATCTTCAAGCAAACATAATGTAATGGCCATACAGGCTTCAACCATCTGTTCACTTTTAGGGGAGTTGTGTTTCACCCATAGGTGGCAGCCTTGTCATAACATCTTCTTGGAAGTGGCATTGACTCTTTTTCATCTCCGCCAGGCGGCAGCCTAGGAAGAGGTTATGTGTTTCTTTATTTCTTTATTTCAGATCCCCATTTTTGGCTGTGGGTGTGTGTGTTTGTTTGTTTGTCTATCCTGAGCTAATCTTGCCAACTACAAGGCCAGGGAAGTGAATGCTGGAATATTTTTTACATCGGTCAACGAAAAGTATTCTATTTGAATACATTTCCATCATTGTCCATTGATTCAGAAAGTGCTGCACCTTATGAACTAGAGATGTGACTGATCCGATCCAAGATCGGTATCGAGTTCCGATATGACGTAATTCATGCTTCACTAGAGCTGTCCCCAAAGCCTGTTTTTGGGATTGGACCTTCGCCAGGGTTTTTTGAACGGACGTTCGAACCATCGTTTTTAATCATGCAAAAAATTTGCTCTTAAATATTTTTCAATATCAATCATCCCTAGTTATTAAGAGTAGTAGTACCTACTTACTGGTCACAGGAGGCGTTTGGATGGTAATCCATTTGTGAATACATTTGTTAAAACATCTTTGTTGGCCGACGGCTCCTGCTATCTTAATGTTGGCAAGCTACAGTAAACATGCATAGCTTAACACTTTCTGCGCCAACCACAAGTATAGTCGGGTTATCTCGCCAACCGCTGAGCACCAGGAACC
This sequence comes from Notolepis coatsorum, assembly GCF_963971535.1. NCBI lineage: Eukaryota > Metazoa > Chordata > Actinopteri > Aulopiformes > Paralepididae > Notolepis > Notolepis coatsorum. Next base: position 148,788,657 of record NC_140167.1, read on the forward strand.
CCGAAAACCCGAGTATACTCGGGTTAATATACTCGGGTTTTCAGCGTTTTTTCTTTTATTAGATTTTTTTATTCTATGCAGTCTCATGGACCTCGTGTATCATTGGGACTCATTCTGAGACGCTGAGAGTGCAATACCGGCCGAATACTGCTAGATGGCAGTATCGCCTACTCTTTGAAACCTTATTTCACAGTGTGTGTTACATTGTATATGGTCCGGGCGGAGAATTTAGACCAAGCCAAGTGAATCGCTTCATCCGAGCACTTTGGAACGCGTTGAGCACACTGCATGCATATTTTGTGCCAGTTCATGTCAGGGACCCGATGGACATCAATACTGGAAATCGCGATCAGACAATTAGAATATTATTTTTGGGATACCTCCTAGTAAAGGGACTATATGACATCAATCCTACTTTGATCCAACAATGATTTCACATCGATCGCAATGATCAACATATGTAGTATAAAAAGAAAATGCCGTTGCTGACGATCAGAGCATAAAAAAACGACCCCCCCTCCCCTTTGATGCATTCATGATGAAACATAATATCTATTATATACCTTTGATTTGGAAATAGTAACGTGTCCAGGCGAGCAACACGAACTAAATTCACATAACGCTCCATAACGCAGCGTCCAGGAATTAGCCAGGATCACTCTGAAACTATACAATATTCACCACGGGATAACACGCAAACGTATACATAAAGAAATGTTGGACGTATACATGTGTATGTTGGACGATAGATAGTGACTGTCAAATGACCCATAGTATTGTCTCCATAGCTATAATATAGAATATAGATATAGCCCTGCAAACATTGTGACGCACAGTGAAAATCCCTATCTTTTAAAGCGTGGCCCATTGACTACAAGGATGGATAAAACGGCTGACGCTGAGAGTGTTAATTAACGTGCATAACATACCTGTGTAACGTTAAGTAACTTGTGTTCCGCTGGGAAAGTTCAGCATCACTTCATACACTTGGTTTAATCCAAACGTCTATTCGGAACCGTTGTATTATGAAATAAGACGGGTGAGTGTGAGAATACTGCGGCATGGTCATGCTGGACCTACAAAAGGCCTTCGACACTGTCAATCACTCCATTCTGACTGACAAGCTAAAAGCAATTGGTTTTGATAGTCTATCAGTGAGCTGGATGCAATCCTACCTTGAGGGGAGGGAACAGATGGTGGAGGTAAACGGTACCCTATCCCCCCCCCTCACAGTGAGCTGTGGTGTTCCACAAGGAAGCATACTAGGACCGCTACTGTTCCTAATTTATGCAAATGACATGTCGTCAGCTTGTGACTGCAACTTGTTCCTGTTTGCGGACGACTCAGCCCTGCTGGTCTCTGACAAGAACAAGTTACAGGTTGAAAAAACCCTCAGCTCGGAACTAGGCAGAATCTGCATATGGCTCGCTGATAACAAACTATCATTACACATGGGCAAAACAGAATCCATTCTCTTCGGTTCAAATAACAAACTCAGCAAGACCGACGGCTTCTCAGTTACAGTGGGTGACAATATTGTCACAAGGAAAGATGAAATTACCTACCTGGGTTCCATCCTAGAGGCTAATCTCTCCTGTGACAAAATGGCATCCAATGTAATAAAAAAAGTCAACCAAAGAACTCGATTCTTGTACCGGATCTCCTCTCTGGTAAACAGGAATACCCTGAAGACTCTGGCAGGAGCACTCATTCAAGGGTACTACGACTATGCTTGCACCTCATGGTACCAAAGCACCTCAAAGGCGCTAAAAACAAAATTACAAACATCTCAAAACAAACTGGTCAGACTACTGCTTGACCTTACTCCTAGAACCCACCTCACCCCTGCCCACTTTGACAACCTAGGATGGCTTAGAGTAGACGACAGAGTACAGCAACTTGCAATGGGCCTGGTCTACAAGATACACTACACGACCAAGGTACCCATGTACATGTCAAAATACTTCCCAAAGGTCAGTGAATACCACGATCACAACACCAGAGGGAGCTCCACAAATCATGTTAAACCCAGATTCGGCTCAAATAAGGGACTAAACACGTTTCGCAATTATGCCACATCAATGTGGAACGCCCTACCCAAAGCTGTAAAGGAATGTGGATCACTACCCACTTTCAAAACCAATCTCAAGGGACACCTACGGGAGACTGCAATTCAAAACTGGCCCCTGTAAATGTCCTAACCCAACCCCCTCCAATGTACAGTCATTTACCTAGTATGGTTTTGTCAATAGTCCAATGTACAATTTAGCTTGTTTGTACAGTGTCTCTCTCCCCCCCCCCAATGTACAGTTTTGCTTGTTTATACAGTGTTTCTCCCCCCCCCCAACCACCTCCAATGTAAATTACCCAGTATGGTTGTCAATATCCCAATGTACCCAACCCCCCCCCCCACACAACCCCACCCAACCTCCTCCAATGTACAGTTTCTACGTCAAATGTATATACTCCCTTTTCTTGACTCCTTTTGTATCACAAACAGTACTGTATTTGCAAATCTGGTATGTCATAAATGTATAGATGTAGCAGTACTGACTATCTGTATGTCATGTATGTCATATATGTCCTGATGAATTGAAAATGGGGGACCCTGATGTAAACAAGACGAAAGTCTTTTTCTGGTCTGCATCCCCTTAACAATTGTGTGTATTGAGCTGTACTGTATTGTACCCATTCTGCAATCTGTTAATAAAGTTTTCAATCAATCAATCAATCAAGTCACTCAACTCTCTTTTTTGCATGATTGATTCATTTCCTGATAATGTATGACAGTGACCCCTACTCATCTCGAGTGACTAGACTGTTGTTGTGTCTGTGTTTGCGCGTGACTTTCGAATTATTGTAAACACAACATAGTACTGTCATATTCTGATATATATCACATTCTGATATATATTTTTTGTGTAAAATAAATTGTAAATTGAAAAAAAATAAAGAGCGGAGGTTCGAAACCATTAATTAAGATTTGAATGCCAACGTAACGAACGAAGGTCCGGACGTTTGAACGTTTCGGCTCAGCCCTACTGTATGCTTCACAATATTGGCCTGACTTCACCGATCCACGTACCCGATCCAGATTGCGTAATTTTTTTAAATAGTGCTATGAATAATTATAACTAGTTGTGTGATTATACCCTCATTTTTTAATCATGCTGTATATCACGTTCATTTGTCGTTCTGGAGGGAGAGATGTGTGTGTGTGTGTGTGTGTAGGTGTGTGTGTGTGTGTGTGTGTGTGTGTGTGTGTGTGTGTGTGTGTGTGTGTGTGTGTGTGTGTGTGTGTGTGTGTGTGTGTGCATGCGTGCCGAGTGGTCAGCGAGTGTGTGTGTGTGTGTCTTAGGGGTGGAACGGTTCACAAAATCAACGGTTCGGTTCGTATCACGGTTTTGTGGTCACGGTCTTCGGTTCGGTTCGATATATGTTAAAAAAAAATTTTTTTTAAATGTAACACTCCAAAAATGTAAACATGCTTCTCATTTATATATATAAAAAAAATATATAGATTTACAGCGGTTTGCCTTAAATAATGTTTGGCACACAAAGACCGAACTGACTGAAAAATATAGGCTACATTTGTCAAAGTATTAACTAAATAATTAAACCTTTCTATTTTTGTGGCCACATTATAGACAAAGGCCATCAACAAAGTATGCATATGCTCAACCAGCACTAGACTTTCTTATCAAAAAGGAAAAGTCACAGAAAAGATTATTAGGGTTTTAAATAAGGACGTTTATGGGGTTTCTTGTATTAATAATAATTTGCACTAAGGAATGTTGTAACTGTTGTTATCAACAAAAAAAGGAGATGTTACAAGGGAATGGGGAATGTTATATAAACCCCCCCACAGTGGTCTCGAGTTGGTACGTCCCAGCAGGGACCAGGATGTAAACAGACGCAGTTGACACACACAGCTCTAGTCTCCTGGCTCGTTGTTTTACACAGATAGACATAACCTCTGTTGTCAAGCTTCGTCAATATACCCCCCTTCCCCAAATGGAACTGGTGTCGTGGAGTCACTTCGCTGTGAGCGTTTGTTTCCACTGTTAGCTCGCGGCTAAAGTTAGTTAACGTTAGCTCGTGGCTAATGTTAGTTAGCTCATGGCTAAAGTTAGTTAGCGCGTGGCTAACGTAACGTTAGCCTAGCTCGAGGCTAACCGTTATAACCAAAAAATACACCCGTGCCCGGACCGTGGAGGTTGTGCCGTATGGTGTACGGTTTGAATGTGTACCGTTCCACCCCTAGTGTGTCTCTCTCTCCAGTGTGTGCCTTCACTTGTAGTGGCATTCAAATGTATTGTTCTTTTTTCCAAAGAAAATAAATATCAGGTCCTTCTGTTCCACAGATGGTAGTTCCAAAATTACATTCAGGACACTTGAGACTAATTAGTAGGCGATGCCGAGAAAAAGGCAAACTTCTTAGAGTGGCTCGTGCCTCAGCTGGAGAGAATCATTGGACCTCCGGTCAATAATTTCTTTAATTAGGGTCCTCAAATCAAAGTCTATTGTGACATATTTTTTTAGTTTTTGTTCGTGAGGTATAGAGATTTTATCTTTTTTTTTTTACCTTTTTATACTGATTTAATGTTTCCAGGAGGAAGTAGTCTAATCCAGCCTTACTCAGCACTATGGAGGCCTATTACTACCAGGAGTAAGTAGCTAATCCAGTTTTACTCAGTACTATGGAGGCCTATTACTAGCACTTTGTATTTGAAGCCTCAAGCCTATAACCTACAGTTCAAATAAATAGTTTTGGAATACATTTAAATGTAATGCATTTTTTATAAAATTTTTTATATTGTTTGCTCTTTTAATAAGAAGTGCTGTGTGTATTGTAGCATCATGTATACAGTATATAAAACATTTATTTTACAATATCAATTATTAAATAGTTAATAACAGTTATTATTCAATAAATAGCTCTAGTATCTGTATTGGTTCGGTATCGGCAGATTCCAGTATCAGAACTGAAAAAAGTGGATCGGTGCATCTCTATTATGAACACAAGAGGGCAATACTACACAGGTTTACTGCTCAGAATGCCACAGTGAACCTATTGCCGTTGCTACTGTATACCTACAGTATGCATTAACAAAAGATTTATTAATTTCCATCATTGTCGATTGAAATTAATTTAAAACCCCCACCCTCTTTCATAACTCATGAACCATATGTTGTAGATACTTATGGGAGGTGTCAATTAACTTCAAGTTTATTCCACCCAAATAGTTTTAAAGGTTTTTTCCAGCTGATTTGTTCTAAAACTATTCCACCCAAATAGTTATAAAGCTTTATTGTGTAATACTGTAGTTTGTTAGTGTAATAGTGTACTAGTGTAATAGTGTCATCGTGTCCTAGAGTAATAGTGTGTAAAAGTACAATAGTGTGTAATAGTGTACTAGTGTAATGGTGTGTAATAATATAATTTTGTAATAGTGTGTCATAGTGTAATACTTCAACTTCAAATTACTTTATTTTCATTTCGGAACTTCATTTGTGCAGTGGTTAAAAGACAAACATACAGTCACAATACATAGACACTCACCACTATAAAAAAACACCAGCTTCGTTAAAACTACAGTAAAAAATACCACTATAAAAAAACACCAACTACATTAAAACTACAGTACTTAAAGCATGATATATTAAAATCCATATGGAGCAATTCTATATGTATATAAATAATACATAATAATAATAATAATAATAATAATAATAATAATAATAATAATAATAATAATAATAATAATAATAATAATAATAATAATAATAATAATAATAATAATAATAATAATAATAATAATAATACAGGTGATATGTGTCCATAGGTGGGAGGGGAGTCTATTTTTTAAGTAGTCCAAAGTCCTCCACCAGACCTAGGTGTTCAGCAGTCTGATGGAGGTTGGCACGAAGCTACCTAAGTCCCTTTTATTCAGTGTTGAAGCTCTGTATCGACGGCCTGAGGGCATTAGTTTGTAATGGGTGTGAAGGGTGTGTGTGTTGTCCTCAACTATTTGAGAGGCCTAGTGTGTAACAGAGCAATAGTGTCATGGTGCAATAGTGTCATAGTGTAATAGTGTCATAGTGCAATAGTGTCATAGTGTAATAGTAATACTGAGGGCAGATCTCTTTTCATTCGTCTATGTTTTCCCGCCACCTACACTTAACGCCATACTGTACCTAACCTCTAGGCCAGTGGTTCCCAAAGTCGGGGTCACGACCCAAAGGTGGGCCGCGAGCAGCCACGGGAGGGCCGCGAGATGATTAATAAATAAATAAAAAATAATTTTATTTTTAATTTTTTTGTCAGGTCACTGAACTTAGAAGCAGGCCAGGACAGTGTTTCTAGTTGTATTCTAAAATTCTATTCTTTTTTTTTGATCCACTTTTGCTCCCATTTTTCTATATTTTCTCCCATCCCAATTTCATATCATCCAATTCAACCCTCCCCTGTCACGAACGCTGTTTCTTGCCTCCCACAAGCCGGCTGCAATGTGGACTAAGTCATACATAGCACAAGTCCCCTCCGGTACTTGAGGTAACAGCAGTCGCATCTTTTCACCTGCGCAGCTCGATCTCTCAGTGGCGAGGAGTAACGCGTGGGAGGCTCACGCTGCCCCCGACACTTCCTGATTCTACTGCGCAGGCGCACCAAGCGACGCCTGATCCCCACCCATCAGTTTCCCACCCTCTAATACTGCCAATTGTATTAGTACGGACGACCAGCCAAACTGAAAACAATGTGGAGAGCTGGATTCGAACACGCGAATCCAGCGTCTCCACATTGGTGGCGAGTGCCTTGCCCACTACACCACCTAGCCGCCCTCTAAAATTCTATTCTATTGTATTCTAAAATGGTTTTATATTAACTTAATAAATAAACAAAAACGAAAAATCTACTTATTTCAACGAACATTTCAAACTAAATAACAGATTATGCACATAAAACGCTGAAAACAACCGAAGCAACAATAGTATTTTAATGAGGCTATTATTATTATCATTATTATTTTGCAACAAGTTAGCCCTCTCATAAATAGCACATATAAATGAATAACTAACTTGAACTAACTTAATAGGATTGAAGTGATATTTGGCTTAAAAAATCGGTCGCCTGCCAAAAAAAAAAAAAAAAAAAGCCTGACGATGTGCATTGGGCCGCGGCTCTCTGACGCCTTATTTTCTGGGCCCCGGCCGGAAAAGTTTGGGAACCCCTGCTCTAGGCTACTAGAAAATAAATGGGTGGCTGCAGCCTGGTGGAGATTGCTTTCTACCGAGCACACATATTGAAACATATTGGGTTTGACTGATAGTTCAACCAGGACAAAACTAAGTAAATAGATGGAATATACTAAGATAAAATAATTACTATATTTAATTGAAATTTAGTGTACAAAATATTTTGACAATAGATGAATGACAATATAAATATTACAATTAGGGCTGTCAGTTTATCACGTTAATTAGATAAATGGTAGCACTTTATAATAACACCCTGTTATAATACATTTATAAGGTATTTGTAGATAATGAACTAATCATGGACAAACCATTTATATACATTCATAAATGATTATTAAATCATTTATAACTATATTTGTATAACATTTACAGATTAGTTCTACATTATTTATAACTCATTATCAACATTGTTTGTACTTGATTTGTTCATCATTAAATAATGTTGTTTAATGTGTAGTAACACATTTGTAGATGCTTTGAAAAATGGATATGAAAAAACGACTATAGTGTATCTCCATTTATTTTTCATGTTCAACAAATGATTTGTTAAGACATTCATAAAACATCTATAAATCATTTGCAGATGCTATCGTGGGGGCCAATCTAAAGTGAAGCCTATTCATCATTAACAAGTGTCTAATACAGTTAATTATTTGTTTACTTTTTCATCACATGTTACAAATGTTGTAGGCAGCTTTCGGATACACCCTTCTTTGTGACATCAAACAGTGACAGAATTAGGACTAAAGATAAATGCAATTTTATTAACATATAAAATACATGTGCATGACATATAGTGTAACATCGGGGGGCACTAGGACCCAGGAGTACCCTGGTCAGGTATTGAAGAGTATATAGAGAGGAAGTCTCACGCGAGAGAGACTTGACGTCACGTGTGTTGCCGTCTGTTTGAATGGAAGCACAAGTTATCCGTGCTGCGTCTATACTTTCGCTTTTAATAAGGTATGAGCAGGTTAAACACCTTTTTTTGTTGGTAAATCTATTCCATCATTTCCGACCTACAAACAACTCTTATATGTTGTGTAGACGTTCGTGTAGATGTGGTGGCCGCTAACGTTACATTTGTGTGCTCAGTGTGCTCAGTGATGATGACACGACACAAATAATTATTACTCTTGTGTGTCGTGTCGTCATCACATACATACTGAGCACTGAGCAGTTTTTTCATATCGTTTTTTCATATCCATTTTTCAAAGCATCTACAAATGTGTTACTACACATTAAACAACATTATTTAATGATGAACAAATCAAGTACAAACAATGTTGATAATGAGTTATAAATAATGTAGAACTAATCTGTAAATGTTATACAAATATAGTTATAAATGATTTAATAATAATTTATGAATGTATATAAATGGTTTGTCCATGATTAGTTCATTATCCACTAATGCGTTATAAATACTTTGTAAATGGTATACAAATATAGTTATAAATGATTTAATAATCATTTATGAATGTATATAAATGGTTTGTTCATGATTAGTTCATTATCTACAAATACCTTATAAATGTATTATAACAGGGTGTTATTATAAAGTGCTACCAGATAAATGAATTACACCGCTAATTATCGCGTTATGAAAATTAACGCAAAATTAATATATTTTTTTTTATATATTTATTTAAAATTATTATTATTATTTTTTAATCTCATTCATTCCATAAAACACGTGATGCAAGGCTTGGTCCACATTGCAGCCGACCTGTGGGAGGCATGGCCTAACAGCGTTCGAGACAGGGGAGGGTAGAATTGGACAATACGAAATTGGGATGGGAGAAAAATAGAAAATGGGAGAAAAAAGAAAAAAAAATGAACATTGAACACTGAACTCTCCACACACAAGTACACATGAGCACACACATACACACACACAACACACATTCTGCATTCGCTCACACACAAACGGTCACTTTAAACCAAATGGAAAAGACACTTTAAAGGAACGAGGAAAATAAAAATAAAGGTCACCCTTTTTTTTTTTTTTATAAATTTGTTTGTGTTTTTATCGCTTTATTTCTACTGGGCAGTCCAGTAGGGAGAGACAGATGAGGAATGGGAGACAGAGTGGGGGGAAGACATTCGGCAAATAACGACGGGTTCAGGAGTCGAACCCGGATCGGCCGTGTCGTGGCTGAGCGCGCTATGTGGTTCGCCACTGGGGCGCCCCCAAAAATAAAGGTCATTTTAAGGAAATAACTGATGTGGTTCTTGTATAGTATAGTTTAGAAATAAAAGTATAGCATAAGGATATAGAGTAAAAACTGTATATTGTATAGTTACAGTACATATATGTGTACATATGACCCAGTGCCTTAATTCGTAGCTAACATTGTATTGCATTACCTCAGGACTTTAGCATGTCTATTTTATCATGCCTATTTTATGTCTATTTTATTACCTGTTTATTATGTCTATTTAATTATTTAGTATTATTGCACAATTAAAGCGGGCATGGCCACCCGCATTTCACTGTATGCCCTGGTATGTATGTGACAAATAAACCTCTTGAATCTTGAACAGTGTGTGACAAATGTGAGATCAGTATTAAGGAAATCTTCACCCAACCTTAATCTTGAAAGAACTGGACTCGAGTGACTAAGAACACCAGTTCGAATCCTCACAGATCTGCCTTGCTCAAGTACCCTTGAGCAAGGCATTTAACCCCCAACTGCTCCAGCAGAGCTGCTTAGTGGCAAACGGCAATGGCTGACGATGCACAGGGCTGCTCCCAGGTGTGTGTGAGTGAAACTATATGAACGTGGACACTTTAGCAAAGTGGCCCTCCATAAATACAGGGTTTCTATGAAAAAGGACTTGGAAAGCGGTATGTCAACTTGCAGTTTGCCAGATGATGAAAAGCAGCTTGATCAGTGCCATTGGTTGTGAGTCCTTTTCACTGTGTAAGTGCCATGTAGAAACACGCTGTCCTCTCCTCCTCTCCTCTTCGCCAGGCTCCCATGTTCTCCTGGCCCAGGCTGAGGGATGCAGACCCCGTCCTCCGCTGTGAAATGGCCTCCACGGGAGAGGTTGGCACCTTGAACACAAAACCAATCAACCGTCCCTCTTCCAGATGCTTGTGATTCTTTATCTCACTCACTCACTGTCTTTCTTTTCTTTATTTATTTCACAAACTATGTGTATGGCGACCAAGGTAACAGTTATTGATGCGTGTGTGTGTGTGTGTGTGTGTGTGTGTGTGTGTGTTGCTGTTGATGTTATTGTTGTAGGTGGCCTGTTTTGGACCAAACATCTATTCAGCCTTCCTGAAGGCCATGCTATCCACAGGCTTCAAACTGCCACAGAAGGGCATCCTGATTGGAATCCAGGTAAGGTCACTACCGTGCATGTCTGTAAAAGATGGCGAGTGTCCTGTATATGGAAGAAGTAGTACAGAGTGTACCATTCTATATACAAGGGCGTATATACAAAGGCTATAATTAGCATGGCCTGCTCTTCATGACTTATCTCTGGCTCTCCCCGCATGTTAATGGAACACGCCAACATCCGCCCTCTTGGATGATACAATTATTATCCTATGATGTATGAGGCTTAAAGGAATGCGCCAACAAGACGATATACCGGTATACCCATTTCCTCTCTGTGCGTTCAGTAGAAAGCTAGCCGCCTGCAAGCTAGCCTAGCACAGCACAAATTAATGGAAGTGGATACGGACCACTAGCTTAGCTTAAAACCAAAAGGTCAGTCACTAATTCATTGTCCATGAATCCCAAAAAAAAGGTTGCTCGACGACATCACAAACTCAAGTCTCGATGCACTGGTTTCCATCTCGGAGAGATAGTTGTCTCTGTTTGTAGATATTGACTTAACTGCCCAAGATCATTGGAATAGAGTGGTTCTCAAACTACGGGTTGCGACCCAAATTGGGGTTGCGGGTAGGTGACAGTAGGTGACAGCACATTGGAAAGTAAAAAAAAAAATAATAATAAAAAAATGTTATGTTCTGGCAAAATATTTTGGCTAAATATGCCTCGTTTTATGTGTATTGATAACATAGTGCTGTAATAAAATGTTCTAATAAATATGCATGATCAAGTTCAACAACGTGTGCTTTATTTTGATATTCCTTAATTCCACGTTGAAATTACGCGATACACATTGGGCGCCAAAAACGAGTATACTCGTGTTTCGTCGCCAACGCTTGGGCACCAAAAACTAGTATACTCGATTTTGGATCCTTTTTTGGATTTTTCCTTTGATCCCTGTTCTAAACCAGGGGTTCCCAAACTTTTCAGGCCAGGGCCCAGAAAATAAGGCGTCAGAGAGCCGCGGCCCAATGGACATCGTCAGGCTTTTTTTTTTTTTTTGCCAGGTGACCGATTTTTTAAGCCAAATATCACTTCAATCCTATTAAGTTAGTTCAAGTTAGTTATTCATTTATATGTGCTATTTATGAGAGGGCTAACTTGTTGCAAAATAATAATGATAATAATAATAGCCTCATTAAAATACTATTGTTGCTTCGGTTGTTTTCAGCGTTTTATGTGCATAATCTGTTATTTAGTTTGAAATGTTCGTTGAAATAAGTAGATTTTTCGTTTTTGTTTATTTATTAAGTTAATATAAAACCATATAGTCACATTTTAGAATACAATAGAATATAATTTTAGAATACAACTAGAAACACTGTCCTGGCCTGCTTCTAAGTTCAGTGGCCTGACAAAAATAAATAAAAAAAAATAAATAAAAAAAATATTTTCTTTTTATTTTTTATTTTTATTTTTTTAAATCATCTCGCGGCCCACCCGTGGCTGCTCGCGGCCCACCTTTGGGTCGCGACCCCGACTTTGGGAACCACTGTTCTAAACACTCACTCGGAGCTGCCTGTGTCTCCCTGGCACAGCTGCCTACGTTGGAATTGCAATGACGGTCGAATCCCGCCAGGTGGCAGTATCACCTACCTTTTGAACTGGGGATATCAGTTGTCTTCCAGTACTGAGTTACCTCCGGCTGCTTCCGCTTCAGAGTGGATCTGGACATAGCAATCGGTCAGAGATTTGGTGCCTCAGACCTATTCTTTCCCTTATGATATAAGGGATATATACACGAGTAATTGCGATCGCCATGGGCCGACTGGGATTTATTAATTTTGGAGTACCTCCTGACTGAGGTAAGGTCTATTTTAGGTAACCTGCTGGTATTTTTTTAACCTAAAACATGCTTTTGTACCGATCAGTGTCGTATTTTACCGGACCTAAAACATGCTTTTGGCAACGATCGCAGTTTCGGGGTAAGACTCCTAAATAAAATGGGGTCATGGTATTATAGAGTTTGAGAACCCCTGGATAGACAATGTCAATTCTGTGGACTTTTCTTTCGAGGCCTGTGAACTGTAGATGGGATCTGACAGCTTTAATTTAGTGTCACAATGTTTAGCCTCTGCATGTCACACGCGCTCAGCCGCAGTCACAATAAGAGGGCCTTACACCACTCAGGACAAACCTGATCTGTGCCCATTTTTTATTACAATAGTGCATTATGTGATTACAATTTGTGTATACAACTTTCTGCTAAATGCATACATAAATACATCTATGTAGCTTATCCAGTGCAATACTGACATTTTGTGCAAAAGGGCAACGTGCTAATCTACAATTAACATGCAATCTATACCAGCACTTTACAATTCAAGTGTAATACAATGAGCACAGTAGCACTCTGGCATAAGCACCAGTCACTGTAACACTTGGTTCCTAAAGCACTTTAAATATGGTCTTCCCATTTCTCGTTTTGTCTCTCCACATCGCACATATTGTGTTGTCATTGTCTGTTTCATCTATTGTCTGTTTTTTATGGTTGTGTAGTTTAGTAACTGATACATGTACTCTCGTCTGTTCTTGTAGTTATTAAGTTTGTGTACATTTGTAATGATCTGCTCTGTTAACATCAGCCTGCAAATGAACTACAGATGGAAATTAGCCTCTGGCTATAATCTGGCATAAGTACATGAAAATGTTCATTAATATATATTGTCCCCATTTTAAATAAATAAATTACAGTGTATATTGATTGGGGACTCTTTACTGAGGAGCAGCCCTGACTACTAGAGTGAACCAGTAGCCTCTAAAGTGTATCTATCAGATGTAATTACTTTTGTTTCTATGAAATCTCTTCAGCTATTGTAATGTAACCCACTGCACCGGAACATTTTTGATACCTCAAACCAAAACCTTCCTCAAATAATACCCCATCAAATATTTCAGATCTCGTTTTGTGAGAACTTTCAGTTAATATTTGCTTATCATTGATTTAGTTTTGTCAGGATGTGATCCCATTGAAAGAATGATGATAAACAGAGTTATTTCCCAACCCTATGGGCATGACTTCTCTTCCCCCCAGTCAGCCAGATAAAATGGCGGTGGACAACACATGCACAAAGTGACATTAGAAAAACCATGCTTTAAATCAGTTTGACTTCCTGGGGTAAGGTCTGCTCACATTCCACTTTGCATCCAGCAAAAACAAATGTCTAAAAAAACAAACTAACCAAAAGCAAACAAAAAAGAATTCTGTCAACTTTGCTTAATATTTTCCCTTACTTCGTTCTGCCTGAGTTAGTAGAAATATGGTTTTGAAATATGGTTTTAGTGAGACAGAAAATTGCTCACAGGGTTGAAGGGTATGGGTGTAATCAGTTTCCAAATCTGAGGGGTGTTCAGCACTTATGCCAGATTGAATTATTTTATTTTATTCTCTCGTTTCTTTTTTGTTTACGCCATAGGTCCACTATGTAGTTTTGAGGGAGTAAATAGTCATTCCGGAGTAATCATTTGGAGATGCTCAGAAATCATTTTGGTAGTCCATCACAAATCCAAAAGCAATTACTGTTTTGAAGCAATGCAAGAACACGCTTGTTTGGAACGCAGTGGGAGGCTTGGCCCACCACTTGGCCCACCACTGCATTTAGAGATCTCCTCTTCCTTCCTGGGGAGTTTTCCTCATTAAAGACATCCAACAGAGTTTGTTTTGTTTATATATTCCAATTTCCACCCAATGCATTCAGTTTGTACTCTTGTTCTCATGCCTGCCTTGATTGTGCAAAAATACAAATAATAAAATAGAATAGATAATAAAATAGACATGATAAAAATTACTAAGATAAAATACAATACAATGCTAAGCTTAAGAATTAAAGGTAATGAGTCCTATATACAATACTATACAATATACAGTTATGTTTTTTAAAATGCTAAGCTAGGCTATCCTGTAGATAGCCTAGCTTAGCACAAATTAATGGAAGCAGATACGGACGAGCTGGCCTAGCTGTTGGCCAAAAACACCTTCCAGTGTTTTAAGCTAGGCTAGCTGATCCGTATCGACTGCCATTAATTTATGCTAAGCTAGGCTATCTTTTTACGGATAGAAAGCCAGATAGCTTTCTACTAAACGCACAGAGAGGAAATTGGTATCTATCTTCTTGTCTGACTCTGGAGAAGACGGTAAACCCATTTCCTATAATGTTGACACATTCCTTTAAGCCTAACATCACAAGATAAGAACATTATCATGCCAGAGGTGAAATTGCGTCATATACAAATCACCCCTTTTTCTCCATCATTTCATCTCCCTTCTTGAAACGCTTGATAGATGTTTCTGTGTGTACAGTATGTGTGTATAAACAGGTTTGTTTGTGCGTGTGTAGCTGTTTTGAATTCATCACAATTGTTCTCTGTGTGTGTGAGCAGGTGCTGGTAGGGCGTGACAGTGTGAAATCCTCATTAGTCTCTGAGACGACCGTCAGCCTCACTGCGCCTCCCCGACAGCTGACCTAACACACACACCTGGGAGTCGGTCATGGATTTCAATTGTCACGATTAGTCGATTTCCCACGGCCATGTGTAATGCTGCAAAGTGTAAACAACCCTTTTACAGCCTAAAGACACGTGTAAAACCCAGGTGCCACCTTTATATCAAAAGGCACAGACAATCCATTTTAGTGTGAAAATACTATTTTCAGTCCACGAAATGACTGTAAACAAAGCTAGTAGGGGGACTACCTGGTTTCAACAGAGGGAACAGTACTGCAGTCACAAATTATGCTTTTAAATGTATTTACACACGGTGCGCAACTTGGTTGATGGGCTGATCTATTCTAATATGGGTGGTGCAAGAGGCCTTTGACTGTATATTTGTAGTGGTCTCTTGGAACGACAACGTTTTAACCCAGGATGTGTATTTGTGGAGTCTAGCAAATAATAAGTTGTCGAGCACCGGGAAGCTTTTTGAATGGCTGTTATCATCTTCTCTTCCATTCTGATGAGAGGTTTGGTAGGGCCCAGCGCTTAAATCGCTGCCATCAATGTCAAAATCACTATTCAAATACTTTCTTGGTTTTTGATAATAATAACATTGATTTTGGGAATCAGTTCTCATTTACATTTCGTCATTTAGCTGACGCTTTTATCCAAAACGACTTATACGTTTTGTACAACAAGTCAGCAGGAAGGGTACAACTCTATCAGCTTTGTACCTGGTTCTTGGCATGGGCCTCGATCCTATGGTGAAAGAAAGAAGCTTTGGCAGTAGTAATGGTTTTAGATAATGCTAACAAGAGGTTGTGATATGTGGCGATGTCAACAGTGAGGCATGACTTTCTATACTTCCTCTCGGTCGCTCTCAGGACCTGTCTTTGTTCTCTCACTGCATCCATCAGCCATGGACTTGGTGGGGAACGGCAGGCAGGTTTCTCAGTGAGGGGACAGAGCTTGTCGAAGGAGGTTGAGAGGGCTGAGAGGAGGGTGGAGGTTGCGGTATCTGGGGGGAGAGCAGAGAAGGTGTCACTCAAAGGTAGAGCGGATAGTATGTCAGAGGAGAGGGTAGAGGGGGATAGGGAGCGCAGGTTGCGTCCGACTGAGATGGTTTGAGTTGGAGTGGAGGGCTTTCGGTTAAGCATGAGAGTTAGTGAGAAGGATATGAAGGAATGGTCAGACAATATGAGATCCGAGGAGTTGTCTGCTTTTTGAGTGGGAGGCATGACAGTGGGAGTTGGGTCAAAGGATTGTAGGAAGTAGGGATGTTCGATATTGGCTTTTTTACCGATACCTATACCGATATTGTCCAACTCTTAATTTCCGATACCGATATCAACCGATACCGATATATGCAGGGTTTCCCCCCCCAAAAAACTAAAACATTTCAGGTAATTAACATTACATATCTCTTGTTGTGGAATTAACATAACATTATGTATACTTTTGACAATAAGTAAAATCAGAATTTGTTCTTACTTGCTTGCCTGGGTAAATAAAGGTTAAATAAATGTAAAAAAAAAAATATATATATATATATATATATTTAATTTTTTTGAAAACCGATACCGATCATTTCCGATATCACATTTTAATGCCAATATCGGCCGATAATATCTGACATCCCTAGTAGGAAGGAGACCACTGTGTCTGACTGAAATGAGTCAGGCAGGTTGAAATCGACCCCATTAGAAGGAGAGGGGTGCCGTATTCTGGTCTGGGGGGCGATAGAGAGTAACAATGGTGAGTTTGAATGGATTAGAGACAGATACTGCATGATATTCGAGAGAGGAGAGTGACAGAGTTGGAAGTGATATTGCGTTTGTTGACCATGAGAGAGAGGTCAGAAGACCGGTGCCTCCCCCACGTCTGGAGGGTTGAGCTGTGTGAGAGAAGGTATAGTTAGTAGATAAGGCTGCCGGTGTTGTTGAATTAGCTTGTGTAATCCAAGTCTCAGTTAGAGCTAGAAGCTGGAGATTTTCCTCAGTTCTCCTCAGACAATGACATTATATGAACTTTCAGAAAACCCATCCACCCCACAGCTCTAGTCAAGTCAAGAGTCAAGAGTTTTATTTGTCACGGCATACAAGCATACAGTGAAATGCGGGAGGTCATGCCCGCAGCGATTGTGCAATAATACAAGTAGGGCTGTCTTAAATACTTCGAAGCTTCGTTCGATGGCACGAGCTTCGAACATAAAAAAAAAAATCGAAGTAAAAAATAAAAAAAATTGTTTGTTTTTTGCCTCCAAAATCTTGCACCTCCATTCCAATGAAACGAAAGTAAGCGGCGCCTCGACTCCACCTCTCTACAACAAGCACGTGGAGATTATCTGTGTTTAAAACAACAAGGACATGTGCAGCAGACATGTCGACGAAGAAGTCATCAGACGTGTGGTTACACTTTAAAATATGCAAAGACAATGCCCAAAAAGCCGAGTGCCAGATATGCCAGAAGAAAATGGCATATCACAACTCTACAACAACTTTGTCAAATCACCTAAAAAACATAAGTATTGGGCGGTCAGGTGGCGTAGCGGAGATTGCGCTCGTCACCAATGCAGGAGACGATGGGTTCGAGCCCAGCTCTCTGCGTTGCTACCAGCTTGGCTGGTCGTTCATACTAATACAATTGGCAGTATTAGGGGGTGGAAGCTGGCGGGTGGGAATCTGGCGTTGTGGACAGCGACGCCTACAGGTCAGGTCTCGGCGCTAGCGGGGCAGGACTTGGTGGAGATAGCGTGCCCTCCCACGCGTTACACTTCACCAATGAGAGCCCTCGCTGCCAAGTGAAAAGACGTCACTGGCTGTCGGCACACGTCTCGGAGGAAGCGTGCGATCGACTCGGGACGCCCTTGTACCGACTCGTAGGAGAACATGCATACAGCAGCCAGGTAGGGGAGGGGGGGGAATTGGCACAACGACTAATTGGGACGGGGAGAAAATCAGAGAAATCAGAAAAAAATTTAATAAAAAATAAGTATCGTTGTACACGACGGCGACGCCACACAAAACATTAATAAGGCTATGCCTATGCTGCTATGACTAATGTGTTACCAAGTTGGCTAATTTAATTGTAATCATCTGCTTTTGTAGGTGCATTGTCTGATATCATTATAAATTATAAATTAAATATACTATAATTGCCAAAAAAATCTTTGAAGGTCAGCCCTAAATACAAGTAATAAGATAAGACATTTGTGCAATAATACAAGTAATAAGAATAAGACATAACAGGTATAATGTACATAAAGTTTACAAAAAGCATGGTAAAAGACATGCTAAGGTCCTGCGATAGTGCAATACAATGTTAGCTACGGATGAGGCACTGAGTCTTATGTACACTACTATACAATACTTTACTATACAATCCACAGTTATACTATATATCCTTATGCTATCTTGCTATATCCATCTATTTACTATACAAGAACCACTCCCGTTCTTTATTTTTTCCTTTTAAAGTGACCTTTTCATTTTGTAAAGTGACCGTTGAGTGTGAGCGTGTGCAGCATGTGTGTGTATGTGTGTGTGTTCGTGCTAAAGTGACTGTTAGTGTGTGAGCGTATACAGTGTGTGTGTTCTCATGTGTGCTTGTGTGTGGAGAGTTCAGTGTTCAAGACTCTGATGGCCTGGGGGAAGAAGCTGAGCTGAAGTCTCTCTGTCCTAGTTGCTGGTGTGCGCAGGTGTTTACCTGACCTCAGCAGCTTGAACAGGCTGTTGTTGGGGTGGTGAGGGTCTTTCATTATTCTGCAGGCTCTGGATTTGCACCTCTTGTTATATAAGTCCTGAGCTGAGCGCACCACTCTCTGTAGGGCCTTCTTGTCCTGTGCCTTGCTGTTTCCATACCAGGCAGTGATGATTCCAGTCAAGATGCTCTCTACAGCTCCAGAGTAGAAGGACTGGAGTATCTTCCCTGATACTCTGAACTTCCTTAACTGTCTCAGGTGGTAGAGGCGCTGCTTCGCCTTTTTTACGACTGAGTCTATGTGTGTTGTCCATGTCAGGTCCTCTGAGATGTGGACCCCCAGGTACTTAAAGCTGCTCACCCTGTCCACGGTAGTCCCGTTTATCCACAGTGGTGTGTGTGTCCCCTGCTGTGTTCTCCTAAAATCCACGATCAGCTCCTTGGTTTTAACAATGTTCAGGAGCAGGCTGTTGTCCTGACACCAGAGTGCCAGTGCATCAACCTCCTCCCGGTAGGCCTTCTCGTCGTTGTCAGAGATCAGCCCCACCACCACTGTGTCGTCCGCAAACTTCAATATGGAGTTGGAGCTGAACTTGGCCACACAGTCATGTGTGTAGAGTGAATACAGCAGGGGGCTCAGAACACAGCCCTGGGGGGACCCGATACTCAGGGTGATGGTGTTGGAGGTCTGACCCCCCACCCTGACCGCCTGAGGCCTTTCACTCAGAAAGTCCAGTATGCAACGGGGCAAGGCTCCCGGATGGGACGGTATTCCACCGGGACTCTATCTTGCATTCTGGGATGTACTCTGTCCCTTATTACTCTCAATGATTTTACACGCAATCAAAGAGGGTAATTTTTCCAGAGATGTCAATATGGCGCTTATATCTGTTTTACTCAAGAAGGATAAGGACCCTACCGAATGTGGCAGCTACAGGCCCCTAAGTCTCCTCGGAGCCGATCTAAAGCTATATGCCAAGGTTCTAGCCTCCCGACTTCAAAAGCATATGACATCTCTAGTTCACCCCGATCAGACCGGCTTCATAAGAGGCCGCCTGGTTACTGACAACATCAGACGGTTACTGCACGTGATTGATGCCAGCAAGGATGTTGCAGTCCCTACAGCGGTCATGTCCTTGGACGCAATGAAGGCATTTGACAGATTGGAGTGGTCTTACTTGTGGGCAGTTCTTAGAAGGATGGGGTTGTGTGAGGGTTTCATTCATATGATCAAAGTTCTCTACAGAGGGCCTTCAGCCATGATCTTAACGGGGAAGCTCTGCTCACCACTCTTCTCTGTCTCACGCTCGTCTAGACAGGGTTGTCCTCTTAGTCCCGGACTTTTCGCCTTATCCCTCGAACCTCTAGCTCAATACATAAGACAATCCCAAATTATATCTCCTGTTTCAATTCAGGACACACATCACCATATCAGCTTATACGCAGATGATGTACTCCTGTTTATGCAGAATCCCTCCGTCTCTTTACCTCACCTGCTCAGCGTGATAGATGAATTTGGCAGCCTGTCCGGCTTTAAGATCAACTGGCCAAAATCTGCCTTTCTTCCACTTAATGAGCCTGCGAAGGCTACCATCCTACTTGCAAACATACTTATGGTGGAGCACTTTAAATGTCTCGGGATTGAAATATTCCCCACTATTAGCCAGACGGTAAGGTATAATTACTCCAGCTTGGGTGACAGGATTACAAATGACTTCAACAGATGGTCCAAATAAAAAAATTCATTACAGGCCCGTGCATCAATAATTAAAATGAATATTTTACCCAGAATTAATTTGATCAGTTCAATGCTCCCGTTGCCTCCTCCTGTTGGTTACTGGTAGAAATTGCACTCTGCCTCATATAAATTTGTTTGGAACAACAAACGCCCGCGCTTGAAGAGATCAACTGCCCAAAGAAATAAACTCGATGGAGGCTTAGCATTTCCAGACTTTAAATATTATTTTCAAGCTTTCTCTCTGATACCTCTGATCACTTGGTTTGATGCTCAAGCAGCCGTGTCTTGGCAACCATTGGAGGAGAAGATGGTGTCCCCACATAGACTTCAGGATATTGTGTATACCAGGGGTCAGCAACCTTTACTATCAAAAGAGCCACTTTTCCCCCCTCCCACAAAATAAAATGCTCAGGGAGCCACACAACCTATTTACCCTTAAAATGAAGATAACACAGTGTATAACGTTTTATATATCCCCAAGCATACCCCACATTTAGCATAAAACGCTTGACAATTGCATACCCAAAGTAATTTGCGATTTATTATACTTTATACTTATAGCACACAGTTTGTTGCATTAATGGAATTATAAAGCAACAAAAAGAAAGATTTTGTCTTTTTATTGCTGTTTTTACCTGTTATAACAAAGGAAAACCTCAAACTCTTATGAAGAGGAGAAAAAATACTGGCTGTGTAGACCTACTTTTAAATCAAACACAAAAGAGGAGACAAAACACTGGTGTCTGTAGACCGACTTTGAAATAAAACCCTGAACTATTCAGGTATATTTGAGTCCTTTCCTTATTTGTGGAACATTTATCAAATAAAAAGTAGTCCACTTTGAAAAAAGACTACCATGTGTAGACCTACTTTGAAATAAAACACAGAAAAGGAGAAAAACACTGGCATCTGTAGACCTACTTTGAAATAAAACCCTGAACTATGCAGCTATATTTGAGTCCTTCCCTTTTTTTATAGGAAAATATATATATATAAATATATAAAATATATATTTATATATAATAAAAAGTTAATTCTTCGTTGTTCGCAAATTTCTCACCACATATCAGGCATACAGGTAAGCCTGCATCGTTAGTTGTGAAAGCAAATTAATCTGTCCACGCTGAATTAAACCCTCTATTTTCCTCAGACTTTCCTTTTTTATCCATGGTTAGCTTACTGGGGGGTCGGAAACTCAAGATTAGCCACTTGCAGAAGGCAGGGAGAGGCGCGGGGTGTGACGTATAGGCTATAGTTTGGTTGATGAAATATGTTTGTTGACTAAATATTTAAGTTGATGAAATATTTTTTCATTTCAGTGCCACAGTATGACATCGATCTCCAAAATAAGAGAACAAAAAGAGAGAAAAAAAGTGAAATCTTTTTTTATTTTTTTGGGGGCAGGGAGCCGCAGCTGATTGGCTAAAGAGCCGCATGCGGCTCTGGAGCCGCAGGTTGCCGACCCCTGGTGTATACCAACATTCCAATTAAGCAATGCAAATTACGATTTGACCCTCTTATCACACATGTGATCCAGACCTGGCGTGACACCCAGAAAGCGTGTACTAACCGCCATAAATGGCACATGCATTCCCCTCTATTTAATAACAATTTACTCCTTATTGGACAACAACCTATTAGGCACCCTAGATGGGAAAAGAAAGGCATCCACATGCTGGGGGATATCTTCGATAACTCTGGTCTCCGTTCCTTCCAAGATCTATCCAACGGATATGATCTCCCCGGAACCTCCTTTTTCTTTTATTTACAAATAAGAGCAGCTCTGAGGGCTCATGGCATTCCATGGGATGTTCCACTAGACTAGAGCATCACCGTTTTCACAAATTCTTTTATGACAAAGAGACATCGAGAGGCTTCGTTTCTGACTTTTATCGCCACTTACTTACGTCCTCGTATAAGGACCTTCCCCTGGATACGATTTGGAGAAAGGATGTCCCGGAGATGGATGTAGATTTTGATTGGGATGCGGTCTGGGAAAATGTTCGGCTGTCCTCACGCAACCCAGATCACCAACAGATTAATTTAAATTTTGTTCATAGGACTTATTTGACCCCTAGACGACTGAATCTAATGGGTCTCAGACCTGACTCTCGATGTACCTTATGTCCAAACGGTGCCACCGGAACATTTATGCATGTGTACTGGGAATGTCCTCCTGTTTAGCTCTTTTGGGAAAATGTTACCTCCCAGCTATCGGATATTTTCCTTCTGACCATACCAGTTCTGCCTTCTGTATTGTTATTGAATGATCTCTCTCAATTACCGACCTCTACACATGTGAAAAGACTCATTTTGGCCGGCCTCACAGCCGTCAAAAAGTTGATTGCCTTACGTTGGATTCACCCAGACAAACTGTGCCCGAAGGTATGGATTCTCACTTATCTTGATGTAATATATCAGGGCCCCGTTCCATGTACCGGGATAACCGAGTTAGCCGGATAAAGTTATCCGGCTAACTCGGTTATCCCGACTTTCCGATTTCATGTACCTGGATTTCCCAAATCACCATGACAACATATCCAAAAGTTTGAGCCTGCTCGAAAGCAGAGTTCAAGTTCAAGTTAGCCTGAACTATCGCCACGCCCCCGCAAAGAAGTGACAGCCCGTTTCCTGAAACTATTCCCACAGTCTACGATCTGCATTATACCATTCTGAATTACGTTTTTGTGCTCCATTCTTCCAGAGGGGGCTTTTGAAATGTAAAATAGACCCAAAATGCTGATATTAAATTCACTTTGTCCTAAATAATGCACGTTATATATACCGTGGCGACGGTGGCGCTCGCTCGTGCGATGTACACATGATGTGGTTATTTTAATTGTAACTGGGATTAAGATGTCTGATGAGATGCGCTGTTTGACGGATTTGAGAAATTGAATGAGCCGTTGACGTCACATTAATGAATGAGGATAAAGAGACAAACTTCATTCAAAACAACGGATATTCTAAACACGGGTCTCTCGTTCATTAATGTATAAACAATGAATTTATCCCATCTGGCCCAGTGGCCCAGCGGTAGTGCTCATGCCTGCCAGTTCAGCGACCGGGGTTCAAATCCCCGTGTTTCCAATATGATTTTTTTGAATATAATATTAATGATTATACGCCAAAGTAGCCTGGTTTTAAGTTAAAATATTATAAATCTACATGCATTGAGGATGTCATTCTTTATATAGCTCTCAACGTGCACCAAATTGAATTATTCCTATATTGCAAAAAGAAGGAAAAGACTAGGGCCTTGAACCCCGGTCGTCCGTGTGAAAGTCAAAAGAAGAACCCGTTACACCACAGAGAAGATAGATAAAAGATTGACTATACATCAATCAATGGGTAAGAGAGCCGTATCGTAATTCTGTATAACAGTTAACTAATAATTTTCGCTAGCAAGATCTCATTTGATTATTCAATCCAGCAGGCAAGTTTAAAGAAATATAATCTGATTGATTGAGGTAATGAGGGACTTAGAATTAGCCTATAGATAACGCATTTAACTTGTCGGCGAGGCGATTGAGCCTATTGCAATCTGTCAATAAAGTCTTAAATCAATTAATCAATCAATGCCGTTGAGAATCAGGGTCTCTGCCATCGATACGTGCTGGCTTTCCACCTAAAACGGGAGCGCGCATCTAGCCTGACTTGAGCCTGACTCTCAAGTCTGGCTTGAGTTAACGAGACTGAATCCTCCTTTGTGAAACAGGAAAATCCCGGCTTTGAACATCGGGTTAACTGAAGCTGGATAATGACATCTTGATCGACTTAGTTGAACCACGTACATGGAACGGGGCCCTGGAGATATCCACTGCACTTGTGATAGGTGTTAATGAATCCAATATCGTGATTTGGTTGGTGGCTATGGAAAAGTTAAAACAGTGCATATAAAATTGTGATTTTAGATTTTTGATTGCTGAGTGGTATGTTGAGTGTGTGGTTCACGTTGAGGTCCGGGGGGGGGGGGGGGGGGGGGGTGGTTGAGCGAGCGAGTGTCCATGTATATTGTTTTTCGCTTTTTATTTTATTTTTTGTGTTTTTTTTGTATGGTTATATGTCCTGGGCTCCTTTGGATTTGGGTCGGATCGTCGCGGGGTGGGGAGGGGGGCCCTGGTTCGGGGCCTCGGCGGGTTGTGGTGTTAAAGAGGCTGATGCTTTGACTCGCTGGGGCACCGGACTCGGGGTCTTCGAGGGTTGGGGATCGTGGTTGATGGGGGGGGCTCGGGTTGGTCACTGTGCAATCTGTCTCAATTATTGTCTTGTCATGTTATGTTAACCCTTTATCTGCCGGAGATTATTCTCATCTTAATCCCTTCTCTGCCAGTACTGTAAGTCTATGGAGATGTTCCCCTTCTTTGCAGGGCTATAACTTTTTAAATTGTATTGCTAAATTGACATTACTATGGCCCATTCAACATCAAGTATCTATCGTTTAGGATGTAGCAACGTTCTACTTTTTCATTCATACTAAAATATGGTCTAAAGTATAAATATGTTTTTATCGTTCTGCAGCATTCCATAGAACGTGAGTTATAGCCATAAATACATATGTGCCCCGACGCGACCAAACCCGATTTGATTCGGCCAGAGAGAAATGTTGCTAAGTGAAAAAATGTCTTGCTCTTCAGAAAATACCAAAAATCGAAATCTTGTTTTTTTTTTACATCTTTGAACTGTCATTAATGTGTTCCCTTATTTGCCCTTATTTGCAAACTTAAATACAACTTGTAAATGAGGTAATTATTGTTATATAGTTCGACAAGTATTTTCTCTCATAAGGTGGAAAAACTACAGCTGTGGGCTATTCGCTGGGTGCGGCCTGTCCGGGTATCAAGTACATGTACTTATCGAGGTGTTGAAACACACACAGACACAAGCTCTCCTTTCTTAGAGAGAGAATAACAATGTTAATACACTATCTTAATGTTATAAGTTATAAGCAACGTAACTTGTGACAAACGCAGTGTCTAAATAAAAAAGAAAGGCCGCCGTCATAAAACGTGTTTTAAACTTAATTAAACACCATTAAAACACATTTAGAATTTTATGAGCGAACAAATTTCGTTAGAGTGCATTTATTGCAACCTAATGGCTAAAAAGTTAATTAATTTAATAAGGAAACGGAGTGATACCAATTCTTTTCATCGGAGCGAGAGAGGTTATTGTTGTTTTCACTTATAGGGACCCTGATGTAAACTATGCTGCTGAATTGCGCGCTGGCAATTCATTTGATGACAAGACAAACGTCTTTCTCGGGTCTGCATCCCCTTAACAATTGTGTGTATTGAGCTGTACTGTATTATTGCAACTTAATGCTGTCCCTATTTTAATGTTGCGCTTGGTTATTGCATGGCTTGAATCCGCAGCAGTAAGCCAGATAAACAAATGTATTAACGCGCCTCGTTAAATCCTCCGCTGTCTCCTCTCTCTCTGCTCCACTGTCCGGCTGGCTGCTCTGCCTGTCTGTCTGGCTACTCTGATCCAATCACATTCAGCGTTTCTCCCCCCCCCCACCCACAGTCTGCGAATCAGAGCAGAGTAGGGCGGGTTTTCATGGAATGGAAACAGTCTCTTTGCTTGTGAAGAGTGGCAGAAACGCCACTACGAAACAAAACAGTTATTTTGATGCAGCCTTTCCTTGCTGGTGTTTGTGAGGTTTAGTGAGTTAACAGAAGGTTAACCTTTCACTACCACACTACAGAAGGTTAACCCTTTCACTGCCACACTACAGAAGGTTAACCTTTCACTACCACACTACAGAAGGTTAACCCTTTCACTGCCACACTACAGAAGGTTAACTCTTTCACTACCACACTACAGAAGGTTAACCTTTCACTACCACACTACAGAAGGTTAACCCTTTCACTGCCACACTACAGAAGGTTAACCTTTCACTACCACACTACAGAAGGCTAACCCTTTCACTACCACACTACAGAAGGTTAACCTTTCACTACCACACTACAGAAGGTTAACTCTTTCACTACCACACTACAGAAGGTTAACCCTTTCACTGCCACACTACAGAAGGTTAACCATTCACTACCACACTACAGAAGGTTAACTCTTTCACTACCACACTAAAGAAGGTTAACCTTTCACTACCACACTACAGAAGGTTAACCCTTTCACTGCCACACTACAGAAGGTTAACTCTTTCACTACCACACTACAGAAGGTTAACCTTTCACTACCACACTACAGAAGGTTAACTCTTTCACTACCACACTACAGAAGGTTAACCCTTTCACTGCCACACTACAGAAGGTTAACCTTTCACTACCACACTACAGAAGGTTAACTCTTTCACTACCACACTACAGAAGGTTAACCTTTCACTACCACACTACAGAAGGTTAACCTTTCCTTATAATACATTTACATTTAGTCATTTAGCTTTTAGACTTACAAGGCAAATACTTCAACTGCCACAACAACTTGCCACAAGACAGAGTCATTGCCATAACAAAAGAGCCTGACGCAAGGTGTTAATGTCCAGAGAGAGAGAGGGGGCCATGGAATACAATGCATTCTGGGTAGGGTTGTAGTTGATTAACTCACAGGTGTGAACCTCTCCACAAAGTTCGAAGGCCATTCATCTCTGAATGCGTTTACTGATATCACCATGATTCATAGGATGTAGCTTGAAAAGTATCCCACCAAAATGTTCAAGTGATGGCTTATTTTTAAGGTATTAATCTGTACTTTCACAATATGTAAAAAAAATTGACCTTGCCTCAACAAGTCCATCGTCCCCATGCCCAGTCACATATATTAGATAATCAAATGTAGTTTGATACCGATTGACGTCAGATTAAAAATTTCAATTGTACAAGGTCCTAAACGTCATGACTCATCATCTGATGTTGACCGGAGGGGGGGGGGGGTCGTTTATAATGCAATGACCGACGTTAAATGAATCATGTAGTATGGGTGATATATATCATAGCAGTTTGTATCGAAAATGGTAAACAAACAGGCTGAAACTCACCCCAGTCTCCTCGTAGCGTTGGGTGATGAGCGTGGAGCAAAAAGATTGCTATTATGGGATGTTGATATATGCGATCCATTTCCAGGTTGTATAATACTATATACGTCCAAATAACGTTGTTTATTGAGTTATGGCAACCGATCGATTATCCAGTGTGTCGAGATGGAGGCCGGACGAAATATGGGTGAGCACCACTTCCGGCCGCTCACTTCCGGTTTTGGCAACTCGCCGATCGGCCACCAGGTGGCGGTCTTGAACCGTTGGAGAGTTGAGAGGACGCTGTAAAACATCATTTGGCAGATTACGCATGGCGAGGAATGACGTCTAAACACGTCATTGACGATTAAAGGGTTAAGTTGTTGCATTGGGATGTATTTTATGTATTATTATTATTATTGTATTGTGATATGTCTTTGTTTCATGTTTGAAAAAAATAAAATAAAAAGATTTGATCACAAAAAAAGAAAGTCCAGTATCCAGGCGCTCAGAGCGGAGCTCAGACCCAGCTCGATCAGCTTGTCCACCAGTCTGGTGGGGACTATGGTGTTGAACGCTGAGCTATAGTCAATGAACAACAGTCTCACATAGCCCCCCTTCTGGCTGTCTAGGTGAGAGAGGGTGCTGTGTAGTACCTGAGAGACCGCATCGTCAGTGGACCTGTTTGGCCTGTATGCAAATTGCAAAGGGTCCATATCACTGGGTACGGAGGCACAAATGTAATCCTTAACCAGCCTCTCAAAACATTTCATGACCACAGAGGTGAGTGCCACCGGTTTGTAGTCATTAAGACCTGCTGGGGAGGATTTTTTTGGTATTTGGTACCGGGATTATAGTGAACACCTTGAAGCAGGCAGGGACCACGAACTCAGCCAGGGATAGATTGAATATGGTGGTGAACACTGGGGCTAGCTGGTTAGCACAGGATTTAAGTATCCGTCCTGTTATCCCATCTGGGCCAGCTGCTTTTCTGGTGTTCACCCGCATAAATGCTCTCATTTACTCTCTGCATTGAAACTTTCATGCGAGAAGAATGGCGCTTTGATTATTCCATGATAATTACTACTGAAGCTTTGAAGACAAACAATGGTAATCAGGACAGCCCTACTGTACATTTTGGTCACAGCAGGCAAAACATTTATCTACAGTACAGAACTGTTGACACATTGTTAGTGAAACAAGGAAGTACAGCACTGTTGTCACATTGGTAGTGAAACAAGGAAGTACAGAACTGTTGTCACATTGGTAGTGAATTGAGGAAGTACAGAACTGTTGTCACATTGGTAGTGAAACAAGGATGTACAGAACTGTTGTCACATTGGTAGTGAAACAAGGAAGTACAGAACTGCTGTCACATTGGTAGTGAAACGAGGAAGTACAGAACTGCTGTCACATTGGTAGTGAAACAAGGATGAACAGAACTGCTGTCACATTGGTAGTTAAACAAGGAAGTACAGAACTGCTGTCACATTGGTAGTGAAACAAGGAAGTACAAAACTATTGTCACATCAGCAGGGAAACAAGGAAGTACAGACGTCTGATTGGCTGTTGATGGGTGATGTCTGTCACAAGTTCAGCCGTGGCTAACTTTTCCTGGGTGACAAACTAGTTGACCGTCGTAGTGTCTGCCAAGTTTCCCACGCTGCTCGACTCGATAGAAAATAAATGGCCTTCCGATGACTGGGGGATTGAGTTGCTGGCTGTGTACAAGGCGTCGTAATGCACAGCGTGGTCATTGATCGGGCAGGGGGCACAGAGGGGGAGGAGGACAAACTTCTTGTCAATAGCTATTGAACTGTATCTCCAATCACTGTCAAGAGTACTGACATATATTCCTCTATAGTAGAAGTGCTGTTACTTACTGAGGACATTGTATTTAAACTGGAGTGAGGGTACTGAAGTAAAAGTAAGAGTAGCATGCTAAGAAGTACTCGAGTTACTTTCTAATTTTAAAAATGTTGTGCAAACAAAGCAAGCCTTTGGTACAAGAGGTACTGAGTTTTACTGTAAATAGATCTCACTCTACTCACTACTCTTGTGTCTATATAAAATGTACTAAGGTAGAAATATAAGTAGAATACGTAAGAATACATGCTTTTAAAAGTACTAGACATTCTTACTTAAAAACGTCAAATACAGTATCTTGAGTAATAGTTACTAATAGTTACTTTTCAGCTCTGGTTTTGAAAGCCTCACTCTCTTCATCACACTTATCTTTATGAATCTCTCCCCTCTCTCCCTCTCTCCCTCTCTCCCTCTCCATCCCCAAACAGCAATCATTCCGGCCCAAATTCCTGGCCACAGCGCACCAGTTGAAAGAAGAGGGCTTCAAGGTGAGTACAGCACAGTGAGGTCACTGGGAGACTAGAGTATTTCTCTTCACTTTGAAAGTCAATAGAAAATACAAGCAGAAATACTATTTCCACAGCATCACTCTTCAAAATATAACATTTTAAAATATAATATTGGTATTTATCTTGTTTTATTGTTGTATATTTAGACTTTGATTTGATGATAATAGTAATAATAATTATTTTTATTATGTAAGTTTGATTTTGTTCTGGATTATTAAAGTCTCTAATGAGCTAAAGCAGTGGTTCTCAACTGGTCTAGCCTCGGGACCCAACATTGTCCTTAGTCATTAAGTCGCGACCCAAATTTTTGAACCACTATGATTTATATATATATATATATATATATATATATTTTTTTTTTTTTTTTTTTTGCAATAATAAACAATCTTTCATGCACTGTTAAAAACATGAAATAAACAAAAGTGCAGCTAGGGCAAAAAAAACAATGAAATAAAATAATAATAATAAATAATATATGCTTCTTAGCAGACTTCTTAGCTTAACATAACAGACCTACAGTAAGTTTGGGGGAACTAATGGGATAACTGGTTGAAACAAAAGTGCAACTAGGGCTAAAAACACAATGAAATAAAATTATAATAAATAATATATCCTTCTTAGCAAACTTCTTCTAACATCCCAGGGAACTAATGGGATAACTGGAGATGTTGTTTGCTCCTGAGTCTCAAAGTCTGGGGTGATGGTAGACAAAGCAACTATGAGGTCATGCTCAATGTCCAATCTGTTCCTCTGCTTTGTCTTCAGCTGGACCAGAGCTGAGAAGCCACTTTCACAAAGATAGGTAGGGGGGGGGGGGGGGATTACAAAAAAAAAATATATATATATTTTAGTGCTGTCAATAGATTAAAAAAAATTAACTAATTAATCTCACAATTTTCTGTAATTAATCTAGATTAATCTAGATTAAAAATAGCATTTTTCTACTTAAGACCGAAGCTTGTAACAGATATTTACTTGAGTAAAATCATGGAATTAATGTAAAATCAACACAAAGAAAGTATATTTAGATTCAAAGACTATTTTAATAGCTTTCTTTGAATACAGTTTCACTCCTGTGAAATACAAATGTTCAACAAAACCATCAACATTGACTCAGCTAGACCTCTTTCTTATATCCGCGGCGCTAAGATTGAAGATTTTTCACTCCATAGATTAATCTAGGTTAATTTATTTTAATGCTTTAAATAATTTAAATTAATCTCAAGTTAAAGCATAAATTTTGACAGCCCTAATTTTATATATATTCTTTTTACACACCAGTTGAGAAACACCAAGGAAGTTCTATGTAGCTTGATACTCGAGTGTTTCTCAAACTCTGGGGGCCGGGGCTGCTCACTAGGTTATTGTTGAGTGGTCCCTGGACTGGTATAGAAATAGACTGGAAGAGTTTTTGTGAATGATCATCTGGATCTGACCTTTGCCCTGCTTCTGTCTTCCCCTCCTCTAGCTATATGCCACAGAGGCCACATCAGCCTGGCTGTGTGCCAACGATGTACCCGCCACCCCAGTGGCCTGGCCGTCCCAGAAGGGCGGAGACGCCAGTCTGCCAAGTATCATCAGGTAGGGAACGTCTTCAACATACAAACATTTTATTATCTTACACTAGTATTCCTGTCAATGTCAATTGGCTGTTTTGCAAGATGATGATTGACAGCATGATCCGCCATTGGCACTGTCGATGGTCACCACTTCATCTGACATCAGTGGTCGGACACCACACAAAGAGAGGTCCTACCCAAACACAAAAAGTGTGGGGAGCAGTGTTTACATTACTGTACTTAAAAATAAAGTAAATTATAGGAATTTTGATTCATTGTGGGAATTCACATGCCGATAGTGTAGTTCAGCTGGGAAGTTCATCAGAACTAAGCAACAGTGGGTTAAGTAATTGAGCGGCTCAGAGCGGAAAAACTCACTTAATGGGTTACTCCGTTCCGCTCACTCTGACCAAAGTGTTGCTGAGCACTTTCTGACTAGGCTCAGTATAAAAATCAAGAAATGGATCCTACACAGACACATCTGTCAAATGCTAGGTGGCAGTTGCTCAGTGCTCAGATAGAGCAGAACGTTAAGTGAGAACACACGCAGTAACTTAACACTAGCACAGCTATGGGGAAAATGCCACTAATTCCCGCCAGGAACGGGTCAGACTACCCGACAGCTTATATGAGAAAAATAAACAGTGTAAACTATATAATTACCTCTGAATATAAAAATATGAGGTTTACCACAATGAAATGTAGGTTTGAGTGACATAAAAAAGAAGAGCCGCACATTGACGGACAAAGAGCCACATGCAGCTCGCGAGCCACGGGTTGGCCACCCCTGGACTAGACACTTGCAAAGTGCTGTGACTTTCGTCTGTTCCAACGGCCCATATATGTGGAATAACGTTCTAATTACGTACATTTTCCTGAAGTCATTTTGAAATTTCAGAAACCATGCCAGATAAAACGGGTACTTTTAGGAAAAGTCATTGAGTGACAGAGCTGGAGCTCGACCGAGTGATGAGGATACATTTATTGAAAATGCCTAGGGGTCATGTGACCCCTTGTCGGCTGTGCTGGTGTTAAGGGAGGCGGGACTTGCAGGAATGTGACAAAACGGTCAACTACAATTCAATCTACAATCTGAAGAAGTTGAATTGAAAGTGAATTGGGTCATTTATGCCAAATAACTTTATGTCATATTAAATAATACTTTTCAATAACAGCGTGGCCTATACCCTTTTGTCAAAATGACTGTGTTCCTTAAAAGTTGCAGCAACACGGGCGCCCGCCATCACACACTTAGACACATGAGCAGAGCGCAGGTGGCAGCCAGAGGAGCAGACGCATGCAGGCTGCTTGTTGACAGGAGGTTTAGCATCACCTTTGTTGTCGCTGTCGTCTCTCCTCCGTGTTGCATTAGCATTCAGCCCTGAAGCCACCATGTCTGACAAACACTTCAAATGAAAAGGGCATTGTGTGTGTGTGTGTGTGTGTGTGTGTGTGTGTGTGTGTTTGGACTGGAAATATATTACTCATATTCTGAATGGCTGCTATGTGTATAAGGGAATGTGTATTGCAAGGCATGACAGAATTGTGTCACAAACGGGTCAATTGTGACAAATAGGGAGTCCACACGTGATAGCAATTTAACAAAATAATTTATTTAAACCTATCTAACAACAAAATACTTGACATAAACAACAAATAGAGTCAGTGGTGAATGCAGTGTGTGGATGAGAAAAAAGTGAGAAAGTGTGGTGTGGTGCGTGTGGTGTACTGTAAGTAGTAGTATTCCAATATCACAGAATCAAATGGGTGCTGGACAACCTGTTCCTAGGAGTGGAGAAGCAGACAGAGGGAATTAGACAGGGGAAACATAAATACACATGATGATTTGATTTTTATTTAGTACAGTACATACAATTTATACAAAAGTATAAAAACAAGGGGTACAAGGATAACATGTGAAAGTCTGTCGACTTGTTTCCAACATGGTCCCAAGAAGAATACAATAAATCACAAAGAAAGAGTTAAGAAGATAAGATAGATACAACAAGTAGATAAAATAGACAACACAATTTTCTGAAAGAGCCTCATTACAGCATGTCATGTTCCTGTTCTTCAAGAGTGGTGGCCAAGCACCCTCTGCAACCTATTGTTGCAGATGTCGCTTTACACCCCTCTTGAAGACAGCAATAGTGGGGGAGTTTTGGATGGCCCTGGGCAGAGAGTTCCACAGCCGGCAGGCTGTAGACAGAAAGCCATTCTGTGAATAGGAACCCTTTCTAGGCTCATAAACTGAGAGCTCTCACTGCCCAGGTGAGTCTCATTGGCTTAACGAACCACCCACTCCACCATGCTCCCTGGTGAGTCAGGCCATGTCCCCACGTATCTGGATCTTTTGCCAAATGCACATTTTATTCCATGATTGGGCCTTTCATCCACACGTAAAGGGTGTTTTCAGAAACATAAACGGAGATTTTCTTAAACGCATTTTAAAGTGAAGATTTTCCAAAATATCCGTTCAGTGGATCCGTGTAGCCACTGTAAACACATAGTCTAGATAAACAATGACGCCACAGCTCACTACGCATGCTCAGACTGTTGTTCTATCTATGGCACCCGTAGCCTTGAAACACACGGAGGTAATAAGATGGACAGCGCCTGGTGCTGAAATGACAGACAGAAATAGTTCAAGTTCAAGTTCAAGTTTCTTTAATAGTTGTCATACAGAAGTACAGAATACTTTTATACAAAATGCTTCTTACTGTTACGCTCCAGAGACTGTGCTAGACAAGATAAGTATGAAATAAAATAGTATAGCATGTAAAATAGAAGTAAAAATAGAAGTCACAGTGTTCAGTATATACATATGTACAATGTTCAATGCAGAATAGAAGTAACTGAGTTACCATACAATATACAATATACTATGCAATGTACTAATATACAATACTATATAGTGCAAAGCAGAAATGGGATGAGGTACAATTTAGGTACAATTTACATGGGTTGTAGTGCAAATCCTTTACCAATAAATATAAAGTGTGTTTAGGTGTTCTAAAGTGTGGAGAGTGGGTGCTGCAGTGTGTTGTTTGTTTAAAGTGAGTGTGTGGATGTGTGTGCTGTGTGCATTTGATGGTTGTTGCATAGTGTTATTGTTCGTTGAGCAGCCTGATGGCCTGGGGATAGAAGCTTCTTCTGAGTCTTTCTGTGCTTGCCATGAGACTCCGGTATCGCTTGCCTGACCGCAGCAGTTCAAAGAGGCAGTTGTTTGGGTGGCTGGAGTCCTTGATGATTCTCTTAGCCTTACCCCTGCACCGCTTGTTGTAAATGTTCTGGAGGGTGGGAAGCCCCCCTCCAATTGTGCGTTCGGCTGAACGTGTCACTCTCTGTAGTCTGCTTCGGTCTTGTGCGGTGCTATTCCCAAACCAGGAGGTGATATTGCCAGTCAGGATGCTCTCTATTGTACATGAGTAGAAGTTCTTAAGGATCTTCTGACTGACTTGGAACTTCCTTAGGCGCCTGAGGAAGTAGAGGCGTTGTCGTGCCTTCTTCACAACACTGTCAATGTGTGTGGTCCATGTCAAGTCCTCGGATATGTGGGCTCCGAGGTACTTAAAACTGTTCACTCTCTCAACCGGTGCCCCGTCGATGCTGAGGGGGCTGTAGTCCCTGACCCCCGACCTCCTAAAGTCCACAATCATCTCCTTTGTTTTGCTGACGTTCAGTGAGAGGCTGTTCTCCTGGCACCATCCCGCCAGGACCTTGACCTCTTCCAGGTAGGCCCTCTCGTCGTTTGCAGAGATCCGGCCCACCACTACTGTGTCGTCAGCAAATTTGATGATTGTGTTGTTGTTCCGCTGAGCCACACAGTCATGTGTGTACAGGGAGTAGAGGAGGGGACTCAGAACACAGCCCTGGGGGGCCCCTATGTTGAGGGTGATGGATGAGGAGGTGCAGTTGCCTGCTCTCACCACCTGGGGTCTGCCCGTCAGGAAGTCCAAGACCCACTGGCAGAGGTCATAGTTCAAGCCCAGGTCCCTGAGCTTGGCTATGAGTTTGGACGGGACTATGGTATTGAATGCTGAGCTGTAGTCGATGAATAGCATTCTCACATAGTTCCCCTGCCTCTTGTCCAGGTGTGATGCTGCTGTGTGCAGCACATGGGCTATGGCGTCCTCCGTGGACCTGTTGGGGCGGTATGCAAATAGCAGGGGGTCCATGTTGATGGGGAGGGAGGAGCAGATGTAGCCCTTTACTAGCTTCTCAAAGCACTTCATGGCTATGGAGGTGAGAGCTACACGGCGGTAGTCGTTGAGGCAAGCAGGCTTGGATTTTTTAGGTACAGGGATAATAGTGGACTTCTTCAGGCAGGTGGGGATGACAGCCTGTTCTAAGGACAGGTTAAATATGTCAGTGAATACTGGGGCCAGTTGGTCGGCACAGACTTTTAGGATGCGGCCGGGGATGCTGTCCGATCCTGCTGCCTTCCTGATATTCACTTTTTTAAAGGTCCACCTCACCTCATGCTCTGTTACCCTGAACACTGAGTCTCCATCAGCAGCCCCCCCCCCCCCCCATTGCCGTGGCTTGTAGGCTGGTGTTGTTATTCCCAGCCTCAAACCTTGCATAGAAGGTATTGAGATCATTTGCTAAGGAGATGTCACTGTTCAGTTTGAGGGAGGTGCCTTTGTAGTCTGTCATCGTTTTGAGGCCCTGCCACATAGCTCTGGAGTCAGCCTGTTCAAACTGAAGTTCAATTTTATTCCCGTAGTGCCGTTTTGCCTCTATTACTGTCCTCCTTACGTTGTATCGCGCCACCTTGTGGTCATTCATGTTGCCTGCCACCAGCCCGGCGTTGTATGCTGTGGTGCGCGCTTTCAGAGCCTCACGGACGGATTTGTCTACCCAGGGCTTTTGATTTGGGTAAACTCTAATTATGGTAGTGGGGATTGTTTCTTCCACCAAAGTACGAACAAAGTCCAGCACTGTCTCCGTGTAGTCATTAATGTTATCTGTGTTGTCACGGAACACGCTCCAGTCTGTGCACTCAAGCACAGCCTGTAGCGTCTCCTCTGACTCCACATCCCATTTCTGCACCTCTCGCGAGACTACCGGGGCGTTCTTGATCCTTTGTTTATATTTTGGTGAAAGAAAGATGGCCGCATGATCAGATTTTCCGAAGCCACTAGCAGAATGAGCCTTGTATCCACACTTGAATTGCGAGTAACAGTGGTCTAAAATGTTACCGCCTCTGCTGTTACAAGTCACATGCTGATAGAAGTCCGGCAATACCTTTCTCAGATTGGCGCTATTGAAATCACCCACAACCACAATAGCAGCATCAACGTTAGCTGCTTGGAGTTTATTTACCTCGTCGTAGCATGTAGTTTCTTCCCCCTCGAATGTATATATTTTCTCTTATTGATCTCTGCCTCTTAACACATTGGGCGCCAATAACGTCGTACAACGGGTTTCAAGGTCATGCGAATTCTGCCAAACCACGGCGTACAACATTATTGATATCATATTTCATTTTTTCACCATGGTATTCATAATTCCCTCACCCAGCCTTGGCTGATACAGTGGCAGCCTGCACAACTCTGCAACGCTTCAATACTGCCGCCTGGTGGATGATCGGCGAGTTACAACCGGAAATGGATCTCTGGTTATCTCCGTGCATCTGGGAAATGCGTCCGGCACTCACATATTGTTGCGGGACTCTAGACACACATCCGTGTATATGGATCGCTGCCATAACTCAATAATCGATATGATTTGGGCGTTTATTATTATTATACAAACCGGAAATGGATCTAGTAGATCGCCGTCAAATAAGTGGGATCTTTTTCCTCCAGTCTCATCGGCGAACGGTAAGAGGACAGTAACGTTAGTTTCAGCATGTTTGTTTATTATTATTAATGCAAACTGCTCTGATCAATATATCACCCATACTACATAAAGCATTTACTGACGATCACGGAATTATAAACGACCCCTGTTCATCCATGCATGATTAGTCATAACGTTTAGGATCATGTACAGTTGACATTTTTAATATAGCGTGTATCGGCAACAAACGGCAGTTGATAATCTATATATGCGTTTATGCCTATAACTCACGTTCTAGGAATTACTGCAGAAAACGATAAAAACATATTTATATTCTAGACGGTATTTTCGTATGAATCTATGAATGAAAAAGTATGACGTTCCTACATCCTGAACGATAGATAATCGATGTTGAATGGGCCATAGTAATGTCAATTTAGCAATACAATTTAAAAAGTTATAGCCCTGCAAAGAAGGTGAACATCTCCATAGGCTTACAGTGGTGGCAGACTGGCTATATTGATGGATATAACCAATGGCAGGGAATGTGTTAACACATTCAGCGCCAGAGGTCGCTGTGGGCCGTATGGCTGTGTGTGCCAGTGCTTTAACACTTTCCGTGCCAGCCATGCGGTGCCTAGGAACCCTGTTGCATGCCACCTCTATATTCAATGACAGAGCTCTCATATTTGCGAACGCATAAACATCTTAAATTATGGCTATGTGTCTAATATAGCCGTCGCTTATCAATGACTTGTTTGCAATCAACATTGTCGAAACGGATTGTTTTTTAATCGGTTCATTTCCGTTTTATACCATTTATTTCCTGATCGCACACACACACACACACACACACACACACACATACACACATATGGCACACGCTGATATATAGGTGAAAATAGCTCTGATTATCCCAAGACTGGTAAAATAGATTCCTTACCTCAGATCAGATGCTCTCCAAAAAGATTATTCCAATTCCTGATCGCCATTCCAAATATCGATCACGTTTATTTATCCAACGCTGGGTACTGGAAACTAGGGGTGTAACGGTACACAGAAGCCACGGTTCGGTACGTACCTCGGTATTGGGGTCACGGTTCGGTACAACAGAAAAAAAAATATTTATAATTATTATTATTAACCCTTTTCTCGCCAATGACGTGTTACGACGTCATTCTCCGGCATGCGTAATCTGCCAATGACGTCGTACAGCGTCTTTGAGATCAATATTTAAAATTTCTGTCATGGCAATCATATTTCACCCACGGAGACTTGACGGGTGCTGTAGATCTCCTCTCAACTCTCCAACGGTTCAAGACCGCCACCGGTGATCGGTGAGTTGCCAAAACCGGAAGTGAGCGGCCGGAAGTGGTGCTGACCCATATTTCGTCTGGCCACTCGCTATCGCTCGCGGGACTCCATCTCGACACACTGGACATGGATCCGTTGCCATAACTCGATAAACAACATGATTGGAAGTATATTAGTATTATACAACCTGGAACTGGACCAACTAGATCGATATCCCATAATAACGATATTTTTGCTCCAGTAGCATCCCCCATCGCTACGAGGAAGCTGCGGTGAGTTTCAGCGTGTTTGATTATTATTATCCATACAAACTGCTCTGATCTATATATCACCCATACTACATATGTTACAAAGGGTCAGATTAAACCGAATATATATATTTATTGCCTGAGGTCCCATGTATAATATTTGTATATCGTTTGATATCCCTTGTGTATTCTTTGTACATATACACGGAATGTCCCTTTAACCTAGTAGCCTACAGACCATAATATTCGTTCCCCTATTGGAAGCGATCCCCTGGCGCCAGGTACCGAGTAAAGCCTTACCCCCTCGAGCTGACTTGAAAGCTACCGCCAGGACTTGCCCAAACATGCCCGCTTTCGCCCACGGCTACGAGACCGAGAGGCGACAGAAATGAGATAGGCACTATTTGTCCGCCGTGGATATAAATATGGCGCAAGAATACAGAACCCCGCTTGCAGTTCCTTTTCAGTTCGTCTTCAGTTCAGTCTGGTTCAGTTACCCAAGCAACGTCTCACCCACCACGCAACGTGGGCAGAGCAGGGCTTGCATCGCCCCAAGATAGTCTCGTGTTATCCTAAATACGTCTGTTTGTCGTATCGTTATCTATTTATTAGTAAACCTTCATTACGAGTCAAAGACCACGTGGAGTGAGTAATTGTGCGTCGACATAGAGCACTTATTGCCCGTGCTAATAGTATAGTAACGTCAAGTTTAACCGTGCATTACCGCACCGGAGGATCTACACCGGAGCAGCAGCACCACGGGGGATTTACACCCCGCCCGCAGTGCCACTTCTCCGGCAAGGATTATTATTCTTCATCCTTCACCACGCTGCTGGAAGCAGAGAACCGACTACACCCACTGCTGTGGGATCCACGTGCCCGTGGGGACAACATTCAAGCCAGTCTCTGTCGAACCAGAGGCTCCACGGCTTCTACCTTCACCTGCAAGGAGCGCATCCTGGGACCAGGTTGCTTCTCCCCGCTGCTCCAGGGGTGACATCGCCTCTGTGAACCATTGACTTGCCTAGAGCTTTGCCTCCCTCTGCTGGCTTACAACCGGTAGTACCCCCTATCCCAGAATAACCATAGAGATAATCCTTAATATTCACCATTTGATTTGCCTGCACATTCTATTTGCCTTATAAGCGCAATCTAAGCAAAGTATATTATGTAACAATATTCCCTTTGATGTAATAAATATTCTAACCGAGTATCTTGTGTGGAAAACCGTGTTATTGTTGGAGTGTTCTAATCTAATAATACTTATGTACAGTATTGGCCAGAAGTACATAGACGGTAGTGATTAATGATATCAGTACTTGATTAATACAGTCAGGGAATTGTACCCCTCAGTTACAATTGGTCCTTCGATAGCCGAGATAATAATTAGCGTAATATTAATATAATATTAATATTGGCATGGCCGATGACGAACACTCCACAAACGGTTCTCCTAAGCTAGATCGCCCGCAGCGCAGACGACAGCCACCTCCCTACCTAGAGGCATACTCTGTCAGTCCAATACCTAGCTTTAAAGGGAAGTTAAACGCGGAAAAAGTAGAAAGTAAAATTATGTCTGACCCTAACAACCAGGTTACCCCGACCACAGAGGCCCTAGTGGGTGCTAATGTAACTGACCAAGCTCACGGTGGGGACCAGGAGGGAACTGACACGACTTTACCCCCAGACAATACCGAAGAAATAGCCCCCGATCACCCCCGGGAGGAAGACAACCCTAGAGAGACGCGCACCCAGGAGACGGATCTCCTCGGTACGCAACCGGAGAATGGATCTCCAACAAGTACTGCCGGGAGCCGATCGCCCCGAACGGCGTCTTCCCCCAGCGAGGCGGACAAGATGCTGGCGCAAGCACTCATCGCCACCCTGGCAGCCTCCACCGAACGCGATCGACTTCAAGCGCAACAGACGTGCGAGCGCGAACATTATGCAGGCGAGCGAGAGCGCTTCCAGGCGCAACAAAGGAGCGAAGACAACCGAATAAGACTGGAGACCAGACGCCTCCAGACAGAAGAGAACATCGAGAGAAGCCGCGCCGACGCCGCCCATGCCAGCGCCAATGCCCAGCGCGACGTCGAGAGAAGCCGCGCCGACGCCGCAAATGCACAGCTCCACGCCGCCCATGTCAGCGCAAATGCCCAGCGCGACGTCGCCAACGCACAGCGCGACGCTGCCCAGGCCAGCGCCAATGCGCAGCGCGACGCCGCCAATGCCCAGCGCGAAGCAGCGCGCGACGCAGCCCATGCCCGGCGCGAGGAAGAGCGCGACCGGCTGCAGGCGGAGCTGATGGACAAACTGGTTGCCATGGCGACACCCCCTCACTCCGCACGGAGCTCTCAGAGGTCGTCAAGACATGGGTCTAGGACACATTCCCCTACCCGACGAAGCGACCCGGGACCCCGCCTACAGGAGGATCCTGTCCACGTCTCCGAACCCCCTCCCCAGCCGGTCCATACGAGACCTAGCAACCGGGGTACAGAACCGAACCACGCCGAGAGACTGAACAGAAGACTCCAGGTCCTAGCAGAGGAAGAGGAGGAGGAAGAGGACCAGTGTCAAGCCGACCAGCAGCAACGTGCTCTGGCCCAGGAGGCCCAGTACAGCCCCGACCAGCAGCCACGTACTCAGGACCAGGAGGTCCAGTACAGCCCAGAAGTCAGCCCCGAGGCCCTGCGCTACAAACCCCCGACTCAACTCACGGGTGAGTTTGACGCACCGCCAGCCCCGAGGAACAGCACCTGGGTACCCGACCTTCGGTACCCACCAAGTACCAGCCCAAGACGACACGCAAGAGGAGACTCGCCTAGGAGGCCTCTCCCCCAACGCTCACCGATGTGCCAGTCATCCATGACATCATACATCGCCACACCGTCGATTCCCGACTTCGCCTATGAGACTCGAGCACAGTACACGGAGCTCCGGATGTGCCTAGAGACAATGATGGTGGATGTCGCTGATGAACGCCACAAGTATGCAATATTACTGAAGCACCTGAAAGTACCGCGAGCGCACAATATAGCGCTGGCCTATGCCTCCTCTTCGACACCATACACAGCGGCCCTGGCAGCGCTGGACCAGAGATATGGACGTATATGGGATTACGTAATCGAAGAGATAAGGCATATTGACCGCTTACCCCCAGCCACAGACAATCGCTCACTAGACGACCTGTCAATCAAAGTGCAGTCCCTGGTGGGGATGCTGGGAGCGCAACGGGAGAAGGGCAGGCATGAGCTATACTCCAACTCTAACGTTGAGAGGATTTTGGAGAAGCTGCCACCCGCAAGACAGGAGCGCTTTCGGCGGCAGAGGGACTACCGCGACCCCGACGGCCCCGAGCCATCCCTCCTTGATCTAGCCGACTTCCTGGCGAGAGAAGTCAGCAGCTTACGACTAGATACATTTGGGCGGAGCACGCTAAGCTCCAGAGAGGGACCCAGGAGAATAAATGATGGAAGAAGATCGGTGACTGTCATGCACCAATCAGAGTCAGTACCGCAGCACTCCAACCACAACACCCCCTCGACGAAAGAGGACCAGTGGAAGATCGAGTGCCAGTACTGTGAGGGAGAACATCGGCTCCATCAGTGCGAAGACTTCAAGAAGCTGACCACGGATGATGTGAGCCAGTGGGTCAAGGACCACCGCCGCTGCTTCCGCTGCGCACGCAGCCACCTAGCAGCTGAGTGCCGCCTGAAGAAAAAGTGCAGCAGGTGCGGTGGCACCCACCTGGAGGTCCTGCACGACATCAACAAGCGTCAGCCAGGACCACAGAGTGGGCCCGTCGCGGTACTGTACCATGCCGAGGCGGTGGCACCAGAACCAAAGTTCCACCAGACCGCTCCCTTCTGTCCCAACTGCTACGGCAGGCACTGGGAGTCAAGGTGCGACTCGTGCCATATAGAGTCTACGTCACCACCCGAGACAGGAGTGCTCCACATTGACCAGCACACCGAGACCCCCCGAGTGCTCCTCAAAGTGGTCAGAGTGCTCCTGAGCCACGGGGACAAAGTCATGGACACTTACGCCGTCCTTGATGACGGGTCAGAGAAGACCCTTCTGCTCGCGTCCGCTGCGGCCCAGCTGGGACTGCGGGGGAGCGAGAACCAAATGACGATTCGGACAATAAGAAGAGATTTAAAGACGATAAAGGGCGAGAATGTCTCCTTCACTATCGCAGCAAGCGGGCAGCCAGAGCGACGGTATAGGATTACAAATGCTTTCACCAGCCAAGAAATAGGACTCTCGCAGTACACCTACCCTGTCACCAAGTTGATGGATAAATATGTGCACCTGCGCCAATTACCTATCCCGCTCATAGACGGCGCTACCCCGACCCTGCTGATAGGCTCCGACCATGCAGACCTCATCGTCCCGATAGACCGGGTCCATACCGGAACCCGAGGCTGTCCTGCAGCAGTCGAGACCCGCCTAGGATGGACATTGCAAGGCCCCCTCGCTAAATCTCTCAACCGAACCGCAGCCACTAGCTGCTTCCACTCCAGAGCAACAGAAGAAGACACCGGCCTCTCCCCCATACAGCAGAGGCTATTGACATTAAGCGAGAGGCCCGTGAGAGAACCGTGGGTACCAGAGGGAGTTCGGAACTCCACCCCCCTCAGCTGCGCTTCAGACGTAGCTGACCTCGAACCCAGCACCCCAAGCGACTCCTTGACGGGGCGGCCGGGACCGGCCCCTCCTCACACGGGGTACAGAGCGAACAAGAGAAACAGACGGAGAAGGAGAAAGCACAGCCAAGCCCAGATCAAAGCAGTCTCAGGCCCGCTTCCTCCTAAGCCCCCCTTCATCCCGTCCAGCCGTCATGACCATAGACCAGTCACCACCCCGAGCTGCGTGGCCGGCCGGCCGCGTAAGCAAAGTGACCACTGGTGCCGACGGAAAGGTCAGAGTGGCAGAAGTGCTCGGCCAAGGGCGGATCTACAACCGACCCGTGGCGAGGCTGATAGACTCGCCAAGGCTCCCCGACTTGCCTAATGACGACCATGACCCCTGACTTTGTGAACTGCCCGACCCCTCACAGACATTGAGTAGTGGACAGTGCGGTTAATCTGTCTCTGCTTAGCTAATTAGGTGGGACTAATTAGGGCGCGGCTGTTACAAAGGGTCAGATTAAACCGAATATATATATTTATTGCGTGAGGTCCCATGTATAATATTTGTATATCGTTTGATATCCCTTGTGTATTCTTTGTACATATACACGGAATGTCCCTTTAACCTAGTAGCCTACAGACCATAATATTCGTTCCCCTATTGGAAGCGATCCCCTGGCGCCAGGTACCGAGTAAAGCCTTACCCCCTCGAGCTGACTTGAAAGCTACCGCCAGGACTTGCCCAAACATGCCCGCTTTCGCCCACGGCTACGAGACCGAGAGGCGACAGAAATGAGATAGGCACTATTTGTCCGCCGTGGATATAAATATGGCGCAAGAATACAGAACCCCGCTTGCAGTTCCTTTTCAGTTCGTCTTCAGTTCAGTCTGATTCAGTTACCCAAGCAACGTCTCACCCACCACGCAACGTGGGCAGAGCAGGGCTTGCATCGCCCCAAGATAGTCTCGTGTTATCCTAAATACGTCTGTTTGTCGTATCGTTATCTATTTATTAGTAAACCTTCATTACGAGTCAAAGACCACGTGGAGTGAGTAATTGTGCGTCGACATAGAGCACTTATTGCCCGTGCTAATAGTATAGTAACGTCAAGTTTAACCGTGCATTACCGCACCGGAGGATCTACACCGGAGCAGCAGCACCACGGGGGATTTACACCCCGCCCGCAGTGCCACTTCTCCGGCAAGGATTATTATTCTTCATCCTTCACCACGCTGCTGGAAGCAGAGAACCGACTACACCCACTGCTGTGGGATCCACGTGCCCGTGGGGACAACATTCAAGCCAGTCTCTGTCGAACCAGAGGCTCCACGGCTTCTACCTTCACCTGCAAGGAGCGCATCCTGGGACCAGGTTGCTTCTCCCCGCTGCTCCAGGGGTGACATCGCCTCTGTGAACCATTGACTTGCCTAGAGCTTTGCCTCCCTCTGCTGGCTTACAACCGGTAGTACCCCCTATCCCAGAATAACCATAGAGATAATCCTTAATATTCACCATTTGATTTGCCTGCACATTCTATTTGCCTTATAAGCGCAATCTAAGCAAAGTATATTATGTAACAATAT
This sequence comes from Notolepis coatsorum, assembly GCF_963971535.1. Lineage (NCBI taxonomy): Eukaryota > Metazoa > Chordata > Actinopteri > Aulopiformes > Paralepididae > Notolepis > Notolepis coatsorum. The sequence continues at coordinate 148,833,609 of NC_140167.1, forward strand.
TCCCTTTGATGTAATAAATATTCTAACCGAGTATCTTGTGTGGAAAACCGTGTTATTGTTGGAGTGTTCTAATCTAATAATACTTATGTACAGTATTGGCCAGAAGTACATAGACGGTAGTGATTAATGATATCAGTACTTGATTAATACAGTCAGGGAATTGTACCCCTCAGTTACAATTGGTCCTTCGATAGCCGAGATAATAATTAGCGTAATATTAATATAATATTAATATTGGCATGGCCGATGACGAACACTCCACAAACGGTTCTCCTAAGCTAGATCGCCCGCAGCGCAGACGACAGCCACCTCCCTACCTAGAGGCATACTCTGTCAGTCCAATACCTAGCTTTAAAGGGAAGTTAAACGCGGAAAAAGTAGAAAGTAAAATTATGTCTGACCCTAACAACCAGGTTACCCCGACCACAGAGGCCCTAGTGGGTGCTAATGTAACTGACCAAGCTCACGGTGGGGACCAGGAGGGAACTGACACGACTTTACCCCCAGACAATACCGAAGAAATAGCCCCCGATCACCCCCGGGAGGAAGACAACCCTAGAGAGACGCGCACCCAGGAGACGGATCTCCTCGGTACGCAACCGGAGAATGGATCTCCAACAAGTACTGCCGGGAGCCGATCGCCCCGAACGGCGTCTTCCCCCAGCGAGGCGGACAAGATGCTGGCGCAAGCACTCATCGCCACCCTGGCAGCCTCCACCGAACGCGATCGACTTCAAGCGCAACAGACGTGCGAGCGCGAACATTATGCAGGCGAGCGAGAGCGCTTCCAGGCGCAACAAAGGAGCGAAGACAACCGAATAAGACTGGAGACCAGACGCCTCCAGACAGAAGAGAACATCGAGAGAAGCCGCGCCGACGCCGCCCATGCCAGCGCCAATGCCCAGCGCGACGTCGAGAGAAGCCGCGCCGACGCCGCAAATGCACAGCTCCACGCCGCCCATGTCAGCGCAAATGCCCAGCGCGACGTCGCCAACGCACAGCGCGAAGCAGCGCGCGACGCAGCCCATGCCCGGCGCGAGGAAGAGCGCGACCGGCTGCAGGCGGAGCTGATGGACAAACTGGTTGCCATGGCGACACCCCCTCACTCCGCACGGAGCTCTCAGAGGTCGTCAAGACATGGGTCTAGGACACATTCCCCTACCCGACGAAGCGACCCGGGACCCCGCCTACAGGAGGATCCTGTCCACGTCTCCGAACCCCCTCCCCAGCCGGTCCATACGAGACCTAGCAACCGGGGTACAGAACCGAACCACGCCGAGAGACTGAACAGAAGACTCCAGGTCCTAGCAGAGGAAGAGGAGGAGGAAGAGGACCAGTGTCAAGCCGACCAGCAGCAACGTGCTCTGGCCCAGGAGGCCCAGTACAGCCCCGACCAGCAGCCACGTACTCAGGACCAGGAGGTCCAGTACAGCCCAGAAGTCAGCCCCGAGGCCCTGCGCTACAAACCCCCGACTCAACTCACGGGTGAGTTTGACGCACCGCCAGCCCCGAGGAACAGCACCTGGGTACCCGACCTTCGGTACCCACCAAGTACCAGCCCAAGACGACACGCAAGAGGAGACTCGCCTAGGAGGCCTCTCCCCCAACGCTCACCGATGTGCCAGTCATCCATGACATCATACATCGCCACACCGTCGATTCCCGACTTCGCCTATGAGACTCGAGCACAGTACACGGAGCTCCGGATGTGCCTAGAGACAATGATGGTGGATGTCGCTGATGAACGCCACAAGTATGCAATATTACTGAAGCACCTGAAAGTACCGCGAGCGCACAATATAGCGCTGGCCTATGCCTCCTCTTCGACACCATACACAGCGGCCCTGGCAGCGCTGGACCAGAGATATGGACGTATATGGGATTACGTAATCGAAGAGATAAGGCATATTGACCGCTTACCCCCAGCCACAGACAATCGCTCACTAGACGACCTGTCAATCAAAGTGCAGTCCCTGGTGGGGATGCTGGGAGCGCAACGGGAGAAGGGCAGGCATGAGCTATACGCCAACTCTAACGTTGAGAGGATTTTGGAGAAGCTGCCACCCGCAAGACAGGAGCGCTTTCGGCGGCAGAGGGACTACCGCGACCCCGACGGCCCCGAGCCATCCCTCCTTGATCTAGCCGACTTCCTGGCGAGAGAAGTCAGCAGCTTACGACTAGATACATTTGGGCGGAGCACGCTAAGCTCCAGAGAGGGACCCAGGAGAATAAATGATGGAAGAAGATCGGTGACTGTCATGCACCAATCAGAGTCAGTACCGCAGCACTCCAACCACAACACCCCCTCGACGAAAGAGGACCAGTGGAAGATCGAGTGCCAGTACTGTGAGGGAGAACATCGGCTCCATCAGTGCGAAGACTTCAAGAAGCTGACCACGGATGATGTGAGCCAGTGGGTCAAGGACCACCGCCGCTGCTTCCGCTGCGCACGCAGCCACCTAGCAGCTGAGTGCCGCCTGAAGAAAAAGTGCAGCAGGTGCGGTGGCACCCACCTGGAGGTCCTGCACGACATCAACAAGCGTCAGCCAGGACCACAGAGTGGGCCCGTCGCGGTACTGTACCATGCCGAGGCGGTGGCACCAGAACCAAAGTTCCACCAGACCGCTCCCTTCTGTCCCAACTGCTACGGCAGGCACTGGGAGTCAAGGTGCGACTCGTGCCATATAGAGTCTACGTCACCACCCGAGACAGGAGTGCTCCACATTGACCAGCACACCGAGACCCCCCGAGTGCTCCTCAAAGTGGTCAGAGTGCTCCTGAGCCACGGGGACAAAGTCATGGACACTTACGCCGTCCTTGATGACGGGTCAGAGAAGACCCTTCTGCTCGCGTCCGCTGCGGCCCAGCTGGGACTGCGGGGGAGCGAGAACCAAATGACGATTCGGACAATAAGAAGAGATTTAAAGACGATAAAGGGCGAGAATGTCTCCTTCACTATCGCAGCAAGCGGGCAGCCAGAGCGACGGTATAGGATTACAAATGCTTTCACCAGCCAAGAAATAGGACTCTCGCAGTACACCTACCCTGTCACCAAGTTGATGGATAAATATGTGCACCTGCGCCAATTACCTATCCCGCTCATAGCCGGCGCTACCCCGACCCTGCTGATAGGCTCCGACCATGCAGACCTCATCGTCCCGATAGACCGGGTCCATACCGGAACCCGAGGCTGTCCTGCAGCAGTCGAGACCCGCCTAGGATGGACATTGCAAGGCCCCCTCGCTAAATCTCTCAACCGAACCGCAGCCACTAGCTGCTTCCACAGAGCAACAGAAGAAGACACCGGCCTCTCCCCCATACAGCAGAGGCTATTGACATTAAGCGAGAGGCCCGTGAGAGAACCGTGGGTACCAGAGGGAGTTCGGAACTCCACCCCCCTCAGCTGCGCTTCAGACGTAGCTGACCTCGAACCCAGCACCCCAAGCGACTCCTTGACGGGGCGGCCGGGACCGGCCCCTCCTCACACGGGGTACAGAGCGAACAAGAGAAACAGACGGAGGAGGAGAAAGCACAGCCAAGCCCAGATCAAAGCAGTCTCAGGCCCGCTTCCTCCTAAGCCCCCCTTCATCCCGTCCAGCCGTCATGACCATAGACCAGTCACCACCCCGAGCTGCGTGGCCGGCCGGCCGCGTAAGCAAAGTGACCACTGGTGCCGACGGAAAGGTCAGAGTGGCAGAAGTGCTCGGCCAAGGGCGGATCTACAACCGACCCGTGGCGAGGCTGATAGACTCGCCAAGGCTCCCCGACTTGCCTAATGACGACCATGACCCCTGACTTTGTGAACTGCCCGACCCCTCACAGACATTGAGTAGTGGACAGTGCGGTTAATCTGTCTCTGCTTAGCTAATTAGGTGGGACTAATTAGGGCGCGGCTGTTACAAAGGGTCAGATTAAACCGAATATATATATTTATTGCCTGAGGTCCCATGTATAATATTTGTATATCGTTTGATATCCCTTGTGTATTCTTTGTACATATACACGGAATGTCCCTTTAACCTAGTAGCCTACAGACCATAATATTCGTTCCCCTATTGGAAGCGATCCCCTGGCGCCAGGTACCGAGTAAAGCCTTACCCCCTCGAGCTGACTTGAAAGCTACCGCCAGGACTTGCCCAAACATGCCCGCTTTCGCCCACGGCTACGAGACCGAGAGGCGACAGAAATGAGATAGGCACTATTTGTCCGCCGTGGATATAAATATGGCGCAAGAATACAGAACCCCGCTTGCAGTTCCTTTTCAGTTCGTCTTCAGTTCAGTCTGATTCAGTTACCCAAGCAACATCTCACCCACCACGCAACGTGGGCAGAGCAGGGCTTGCATCGCCCCAAGATAGTCTCGTGTTATCCTAAATACGTCTGTTTGTCGTATCGTTATCTATTTATTAGTAAACCTTCATTACGAGTCAAAGACCACGTGGAGTGAGTAATTGTGCGTCGACATAGAGCACTTATTGCCCGTGCTAATAGTATAGTAACGTCAAGTTTAACCGTGCATTACCGCACCGGAGGATCTACACCGGAGCAGCAGCACCACGGGGGATTTACACCCCGCCCGCAGTGCCACTTCTCCGGCAAGGATTATTATTCTTCATCCTTCACCACGCTGCTGGAAGCAGAGAACCGACTACACCCACTGCTGTGGGATCCACGTGCCCGTGGGGACAACATTCAAGCCAGTCTCTGTCGAACCAGAGGCTCCACGGCTTCTACCTTCACCTGCAAGGAGCGCATCCTGGGACCAGGTTGCTTCTCCCCGCTGCTCCAGGGGTGACATCGCCTCTGTGAACCATTGACTTGCCTAGAGCTTTGCCTCCCTCTGCTGGCTTACAACCGGTAGTACCCCCTATCCCAGAATAACCATAGAGATAATCCTTAATATTCACCATTTGATTTGCCTGCACATTCTATTTGCCTTATAAGCGCAATCTAAGCAAAGTATATTATGTAACAATATTCCCTTTGATGTAATAAATATTCTAACCGAGTATCTTGTGTGGAAAACCGTGTTATTGTTGGAGTGTTCTAATCTAATAATACTTATGTACAGTATTGGCCAGAAGTACATAGACGGTAGTGATTAATGATATCAGTACTTGATTAATACAGTCAGGGAATTGTACCCCTCAGTTACAACATAAATGATTTAACGTCGGCCACGGACTTATAAACCCCCCCCCCACTCCGGGCACCAGCAGATGATAAGTCATAACGTCTAGGACCACGTACAGTTGCCATTTTTAATCTGGCGTCAATCGGTATCAAACTACATTTGATGATCTAATATATGTATTTATGGCTATAACTCACGTTCTATGGAATGCTGCAGAAAACGATAAAAACATATTTATACTTTAGACCGTATTTTAGTATGAATGTGTGAATGAAAAAGTAGAACGTTGCTACATCCTAAACGATAGATACTTGATGTTGAATGGGCCATAGTAATGTCAATTTAGCAATACAATTAAAAAAGTTATAGCCCTGCAAAGAAGGGGAACATCTCCATAGACTTACAGTACTGGCAGAGAAGGGATTAAGATGAGAATAATCTCCGGCAGATAAAGGGTTAATATAATTAGTTTTTTTAATAAATCTTTAAAAAAAAAAATTTTAATTTATATATTATATTTATGATAATTATTATAATTATAATTATTAAATAGAATAATTTTCTATAGGCTTGCCGTGGTAGTCAGTGATACTGGTGTCACTCTGTGTTCAGGCATCCAGAGTAAATGAATTGCCTAGTGCCCCTTTAACAACTTATAGGCTTGGTAAGTTTCACTTTCACTTCTAGAGAGGATTTAACTGCACGAGACTGCATACTAGAGAACAGATGACATGTTACACAACAATGGCAGAGGATTATTTGGATTTAAACACAATAGCAGTTCAACAGGAGTCGAGAGGAGCTCAGATGATCAGTCCGAAAAAGTATGTTTATTTTTTTTATTTGATCAGCGTGATTCCGGCGGGGGAGAATGTTGTTGTTGTTTGTTGGCGACGCATGTGTGTGTGTGTGTGTGTGTGTTGGCGATGCGTGGCGTGTGTGTTGGCGACGCGCGGCGTGTGTGTGTTGGCGATGCGCGGCGTGTGTGTGTGTTGGCGACGCGCCGCGCGCACGTGTGTGTTGGCGATGCGCATGTGTGTGTGTGTGTGTAGGCGACGTGCGCCGTATTCTCCGTATGGCTGAGCATACCGCACCGTGACGGCCGTACCGTAAATTCGCGGGACGAATACACGTACCGTTACACCCCTACTGGAAACACATATTCTCTGCTGTTCTGATGGTGGGCGATGACTGCAGTAGGCTCGGATTACATGCCTGACAAGTAAAATGTGGAAGCAGGACTTTTTTTCCTCCATGCGTTTCATTCAATCCAATCCAATGGGGTGCAGTACCATCCGGAGAGACGATAGGGGGCGGTATTTTCCCTGTTCGAGCTCAGACAGATCCCCACTGGTAACGTGAGGCTAGATTGATGAAAAATTTATGGAAATCGATAATAAAAAAAATAACGATTAAAAACGAGATCTCTCGTCGGCTGGCACTCAACAGTTGGCATGAACTAACGAGAAATCTCGTCGTTGGCACTGAAAGTGTTAATGAATGGGGATACATGCTGGTGTTTGCAGTGCTAAAACTATATTAAATATTATAGCTATGGATCTAATAATATAGTCGATTGTCATTGAGTTTCTTCCGGTCAAGATGCAAAAAAACAGATAATTCTTTCATCCATACATTCCTGTTTTATACTGTGGTGAATATGAGTATAGTTTTAGAGTAATTCTGTGTAATCTCAGGAAACGCCGCTAAGCAGCGTTTAGTGCATGTTACTAGAAACCGTGCCATTCCTCGCTTGGATCAACAATCAATCTGAAATCAACGCTATATTATCGGTATTATGTTTCATCATGCATGCATGAAAGGGTGGAGGGGGGGGTTCTATGCTTCGATCGTCACCAACGGCATACGTTGTGGAGTAACGTTACATAACACTACAGGTTCACAACGAAGGCATGCTCGGATCAACGCAAGATTGATACCATATAGCACTTACCTTGACTAGGATGCACTGCAAAAAGAATATTCCAATTATCTGATCGCCATTCCAAGTATTGATGTCGATCGTGTTGCCAACATAATCCACCAAAGTACATGAATCGGCGGTGCTTGATTATCTCCAATCCATGTGTTATAAACGTTACTACTGCCCGACTAGGAAAACCTGGGCCGGACTTTTTAGATCGACGTACAGGCGGAGCCAGAGAGATTCCAAGGATGTGCAATACCGGCCGCAAGGCGTTAGGCGGCGGTATTGGACGTTTGCGATCTCAGACCCATTCCCAATGATAATATCAGGCTTCCTCCATGGATTATGAATGGAAATAGCGAATAAAAGAAATAACGACCAAAACCCGACTTTTCTCGGGTTTGGCGCTCAAGCGATGGCGAGTTAACCCGACTTATCTCGAGTCTGGCGTCTAACTTAGTTAATTAATAGTTAGATAATTAATAACTAACATAAATAGCATGGTAATAATACGCAGGTTATTGATCAATGAATGTATTGATGAATAAATTTATATTACAAATGATACACCAGTAGAAGTCATGTTATTTCCTCATTGTGAACGTGCTGCGCGATTGTCTCTCGAAGATATCCTGCTGTGTGGGTTCTCTCATTCATAACAATGGAAACAATAACAGCAATAACAGCCTGTCAAGAATCGCCCGCCGTGTGCATTGGATTTAAGAGCTTAATTCCCTCTCCCTCATTTCAGGTTTATTTGTCCCCCTTCCTGATATCTGCCAACAGCGCTGGCAGGTGCAGACTGCTCGTGAGCAAACTGTGCTGGAGCAAATCAGGAGCAAATTGCACACCTATGGGCGTGTTTGTGCTAGTATCTCATCCGCGCAATATCTTTTGTGAATTGTGCGCAAAGACGGAGCCGATACCATGCACAGTTAATGGTGCTATTAGCACCGCGCAATCCATTCTTTGTGAATTCGCCCCTTAGTCTTTCAACTAAGAAGTTCAAACTGTGTAATACTGAATATGTATTTTGTATCAAATGTTACAGCTAATACACCATATGTGGTTGTTGTTGATGATGACAGTAGAGAGGTCACCATTTTAGAAGTAGGATGTACTTTTGATTACAGTCTGGAAGAGGCATTTCTTACCAAGTTTTTAAGTACCAACAGCTCAAGGATACTATTACACAGCTTGGGTACAAGTGTTAATTGCAGGTCGCAGGAATGCCCAAGCCAAGCGCATGGACCTCATGTATATATAGTATATGTATCCATAGACTCAGACTAGATATATCATTTTGAGATTCCAAGATTTCTCTGTGTTCAAGGAATTTGGTCTAAAATGTCATATTAAAAAGTGTGTGTTTTCGTGTGCATGTGTGTACTGGGCCTCAATGTAACTGAAGACTTATCACCGTTAATCAGCAGCGAAGATTACACAGCTAATCCATCCATGAAGACTGTTTTCAACAAAGGTGAAGTCTGTCTCCTCTATGACGTCTCTAACCTATGACTGTTGACTTCGGCCATTCCCTGAATTAACCTCTTTCAGTCTCAAGTATTTTGGCCTGAAAACTGCTCTTGAATTTAAATTCATATTGCTTTAGCAACATGTTCATTGACACTATGGTGTGTGTGTGTGTGTGTGTGTGTGTGTGTGTGTGTGTGTGTGTGTGTGTGTGTGTGTGTGTGTGTGTGTGTGTGTGTGTGTGTGTGTGTGTGTTGTGTGTGTGTGTGTGTGTGTGTGTGCGCGCACGTGTGTGCATCTGTCTGCCTGCCTGCCTGTCTGTCTGCCTTACTGCCTGACTCCATACAGGCTGATCAACGAGGGCCATATTGACCTGGTGGTCAACCTGCCCAACAACAACACTCGCCTCATCAAGGACAACTTCCAAATCCGCAGGATGGCCGTGGACCATGGGGTGCCCCTCATCACCAACTACCAGGTGCAGAACTCACTCACATAGCTTCCCTGTATAACTGTGGTGGGGTTGGTGATGACCATCAGACCCAGAGTAACAGTCCAACATTAGCAGAGGAGTGTGTTTTGTTTTGATGGCCAATAAGACCCTTTTACTGTTTGTAGTCTCCGGGGACAGTCTGGATCAAACCAATGCGGCGTCTGTGCGTTCGGTTGCCTTCACCTTGTCAAACGCTCTCGTCCAGAATGTCCCTGGAGTCTCTCTCGCGTAAGAGACAGCATAGTACAATAATAGTCTAACCAGGTATAGACGGCATTTTAACACTGAAGATCCTGACCCAGCTCTGATGCACACAGTAGCAGAGAATGATAACTATGGAGCCGCCACTAAATCGTACGTGCCTAGTTCACGTTTTGAGTCGCGGGGTCAGAATTTCAACTCAAAAGATACAGATGCGGTTTGGATTCTGTAGCAGTTATGATATTGACAAAAAAAAAAGCCTTTTGAGATGTATGAATGATAACAAAACTGGAGTTTCAGAATTTATATATATATATATAAGCAATACTGACCAGGTGTATTGTATACCGGTGAACGTCAGAAATATAATATAATATGATAGAAAATACATTATTGGTTATCGGTATCAGCCAAACTATTCTGCATTGGTGCATCCATATATTGAGTGCATCCCCCATGATTTTCATAGATAAGGTTTAGTTAGTGGTCGATAGGATAGGCCTCTAAATATGGTGGGAAAATACATTGTTGCTCTACCAGTAGAATGCAGAAATGTCACTTGTCCCTGAATTGTTTACGTACTAACCAACATGTTTGTTTGATACAATAGATCGTCCATAGATGCCAAGTGGCTGGTATGATTAATAGATGTACCAGCCAGAGTTCAGAATGTTTCTCCTCCCTGCATTTAAAAATCCTGATGTTGCTGTTTGATGTGCAGTTTGTGATGACACATCAAACCAACATCAACCAGTTTGAAACCATATTCCAACATCTCGCCCCAGTCTGATAATGGCGATCTTTTAAAAAAAGATTTTGGAACGATTGAACGATTTATTTTTGGAACAATTGATTGATTACCGGTATTTAATTTTATTTATTATTTTGAATAATATTAAAATTATGGTTTGCAGCATTTAAAAAGAGAGTTAACATTCGGGGAGTTCCCAAAAAGCCCCCACACAATAAATGAATGTATTGAATGGTCATCCTTAAGGGGGAAAGTGATCCAATTTTAACTAAATTCAAGAGACATCACACGATTATCCCTCCTGCAACCTACTGTATTAGTAAACGTCTATCTGATTGTGTGGTAAAAGTATATGATTGTGTGGCAGGTGGTGAAGCTGTTTGCAGAGGCCTACCGCTACGCCGGGGAACTGGACACCAGCAGCCTCTTCCACTACCGGCAGAGAGAGAAGGCCCAGCGGGAGGCAGAGCAGCGAGAGGCCAGCTAACAGGGCCACCTCCCTGCGCCTCACTGCAACACTGCATACCTTTTCAATAAGCCACACCAACGCGTCATGGTGTAAGATGCTTCTCGTCAAAGAGCAGCGGTTGGATCGTCAAAAGACACCATGGTGTGTCAATGATTGAAACCTCTGCCCAGTTTCCCTCATTGACTCAGTCTTGAGAAGTCGTGATACTTTAATGTATTTTTTTTGTCTTAAAAGTGAGTTTTCTGAACAACAGATGTGAGTGGCCAAGGGCAGAAGTATTTTTTTTTTCGTCTCCTCAACAACCTGTTGGCTGTTTTTGTTTAGTGTGTCTGTGATGTTGGGAGACTTGGAGCTGTGTCAGTACTGACTGATACCAGGCATTCAGGTGCCACTTCCTTTCAACCCCAGTTGCATCCAGGCTGGATGTTGCCACATAAAGGGTCCCTGAGGCTGGGGGATGGTTTTTATCTTCTTCTTGTTAACACTCCACTGATGTATTGCTGCAAATAAACTTGTTTTGATTGATACATTTATTTATTAAGCTAATATAGTCTTAAAATCACATTTTCCAGGGGTGCGGCTGGGTAGCGCAGTGGACTAAGCACTCGCCTACCAACGCAGATACTCTGCGTTCCCCCAGTGAAACTCCTCACTGTCGGGTGAAAATAACGATGTATCGGAGGAGGCGTGTGGTAGTTCTACACCCTCCCCAGGCCGACAGTGAGGCAATGCAGCAATGGCAAACAAATTGGGATGGGTGAAAAATACAGAAAAAGCCCAAAAATAAATATAATACAAATATATATTATAATTCCAGAAACCTGTGAAAATAAATATAATAGGGTGAAAATATTTCACTTGTTCCCATCCAGCTGAACTTGGCAATATCTTGAAATTAGGAAGGTCACACCTTTTTTGCTTGTTTTTAAAATATCCTTGAAACAAGCTAATTTGAACTAATGTTGTCATGTTAACAGAATTTTGGTTTCGACAGCAATACCAAGTCATAAATAATTTTAATGAGATTAGATCACGATCTAGGACTAGGTTATGGCATATTATAGACTAATGTTTCACAAATAATACGAGTCCCAGTGCTGTCTTTATACAGTATGTATGAAACATGAAATGGACAATGGCACAAAAACTATTTACATAACATATGACTGTTCCAAAAACAAATGGTTTGTTACAAACAATTAAAGATTGTTAAATGATTTGGTAAAGTATTCCAATGAGAAGGAGCGCTAAAAAGAAATGCCCTTTTGACTATTTCTGAGGAAGCATTTTGAACAGAAAAGAAGATGATAAAAATGAAAGATATATGCATGAGTGCATTGATTTATTTATGGACATAACGGGGAGTTAGCTGGTGAACTATCACCTTTCAGTCTTTGAAATCCTTAAGAAGGTGTATGGCATGTTATGCCAGGTTGGGTGTGTTGCCTCCCTTCGTTTAATACACTTTATAGCGGCATCTGCACACTGGTGCTGCTCTCTTGGGGCTTGCCTTTTTTAGTCCGTTTTAGAGCCGAAATATCACCGTATTTGTGTCTTCGTTAACCAGTTGGTGCTGGTCTCTGAAGAAGACGAGTACCTAAACAAAATGAGAACGTGGTCCCTGTCTTACCGATGCACTCACCTCACTCACCTCACTCACCTCACTCCACGCTTACTGTTTCCCACAACAGCACACACTGATAGAGACATTTACCAACACACTCTCTCTCTATCTCTCTCTCTCTCTCTTACACAGGTACAATCGCATAATACACATAGCCTTCACTCTTACACATACTACCCCCCCCCCCCCTCTCTCTACACATCAACTTGTACACACATGCACACACACAGCTGTCCCATAAGTACGTCATTATACAGATATATCTGTACATCATATCTACTATCTATTATATAGGTCAGTGCTCCACTTGTTTTGTCTACTCACCTGTATAAACACTTTGTTAGCTCACCATTACTATTAGTATCATATTAGAGATTTAGGCTATGGCTCCATTGCTGTAGGTCTCTCCGTGTTGCAACATGTCATCCTGTCAGTAAACTCTATCCTCAATCAAAGACTCTGTTGTCTGCCTCCATGAATAATATCTGGTCAAATTATTCAACATCACACACCAATAGACAGCCTCCTGGTATGCCAGGTTCACACTACATTGCTGTACTGCTCATGCTACACAACATTGTTCCTTGTAATTATTTACAGTGCACACTACAGAATCCAGAGCAGACAAGGTTAACACATTACAACATCCTTCACTTGAAAGTTTGCGATCTCTCTCTCTTGCTGATCGGCGTTCTCAGGACTAGTTATACGTCGCTCACACTACAAGATCATTGCAGATTTAGTGCCAGTCATTTTGAACATGCTTGAAAAAGTCTGGGCGTCTCTGATCCGCTCTGATTTAACAAGGATTAGTGCGCGAGGCACCATTTTTGCTCTGACAAGGAACATCGGAGCTGAAACCATGTAGTGTGTGCCAAGCATGAGCCAGATCATCATTTGAATAATACATTTTTTAATAATTTTTTTTATGTTTGAATCTTACCTTTTCATAACTGTAGTGCTATGGTACTTTGCCAGTACTGGTATACTGTGCAATACTAATTTACCTACTGTATCTCTGAGCGCTTTGAGTCTAGAGAAAAGCGCTATATAAATGTAATGATCATCTCTACCCCTTTTCTTGATCCTCCAATCACAACTGTTACAAAGTTTGTCAGAGAAAAGCAACAGTTGTGATTGGAGGATCAGGAAACGAGGGCAGGGTTAGGTCAGTTGGAACAAATTAAATGATCTCACCTAGGGATGCTCGATATTGGCTTTTTTACCGATACCGATATTCCGATATTGTCCAACTCCAATTTCCGATACCGATACCGATACCGATATCAACCGATACCGATATACCCAAAAAATATATACCCAAAAAACGGAATAATTTCAGGTAACTAATAATTTCACTGGATGCATTCAAAAGGCTTTCTAAATGTAAGCATTATCTGTGCAAAATATGATCATTAAAAAAGTAAAAATGAACATTTTAAACCAACATGCATACTTTTGACAATAAATAAAATAAGAATTGGTTCTTACTTGCTTGCCTGGGTAAATAAAGGTTAAATAAATGTTAAAAAAAAAAAAAAAAATTGTTATTGTTTTTTTTTTTTTTTTATCGATACCGATATTTTCCGATATCACATTTTACTGCCGATATCGGCCGATAATATCGGTCGGCCGATAATATCGGACATCCCTAATCTCACCCCATTGGCATATTATTTTTGCAGTGATCGCAGCATACAGTGCCTATGAAGTTGTATTTAGTTTTGTCAATGACAAGTGCCTTAATTCTTAGGGCCTTTAATTGCGATATATCTTCAGGCCTCTGCTCTCTGAGCTCTTTTTAAATGAATGGTTTTAGTCACAGGCCAGTCTTTTCGCCTCATTCATGCATCTTGGTTACAGGCTAAATATGGTCTCATGGATCTAACTGAAATGTGTTTGTGTTGTGGATACGTGTATTACTTTATAAGAAAATGCTGGTTAGTTAGCTATAATTGAGCTAATCCTTATTTTTAACGATGCACAAAACTGCTATTTCCAAAGAGCTCCAGTCTTAAAACATATACTTTTAAAAAAGGTTTTAAATTAGTTAAAAAAAAATAAAAAATACATGTCTGTGTATGTATAATATGCTGCTCTCCATTTGAAGACATCTTGCACACTCATCCTGCATACAAACCAAATAAAAAACTATTCACAAGGGTTCTTGTGCATCTTCTTTCTTCTTGCATGCTGTAATGTATTTTTATTATCCCTGAATCTATTCTAAAATGAACCTTCTCCCAGGGGAAGCTGGTTCTCTAGGTGTGTGTGTGTGTGTGCAGAGTACAATGCATTAAAACGGGTGGTTTTCCTCCCACACCATCGGCGACTGCTTTAAGCAGCCTAGTCAGGCGCAAAACAACTGCATTGGAACGTGAGCTACTATATTATTGTTATGCTGCAACCACAAACAACAGTTTGGTCCAAGGAAATAATGCCAAGTTCTGGCAATGAAAGAGGCACTGAATATACAGTAACTTACATCTGAACTCTGTCCTTGTCACCTCTATATCTGAACTCTCTTGTCACCTCTACACCTGTGTTAAAGTTATGTGATGTATACGATTGCATGTAACTGTCTAACTGTTTCCACAAGAGGGCGCTATAGGCGGAGCTATTAATGCTGGCGCCAGTGTTTAAATATGACATGTATAATCATGTAAATGTATAGCAGAGACATTCTCCCATTATTACACTATGCAAAGCCTAGTCGGTTCCCTTAGATTCTCTCTCTCTGGCCCAGCCAGACCACTCATAGATCCTTATCAGTGACCATAAAAACTCACACACACACGCTGTAATATCCTCATCTTCCCCCAAGCTTCCCCCAAGACACAAAGACACATTTAGACAGCTCTGAAACATATAGCCTTAACTCAACTAATTTGACACGAAATGCCACAAGTGACTAAATTATGACTTGACTAGGATTATCCCGCGATTAGAAGACGGGGCCAGGTAGAGTTTAAGTACCAACGATAAGACACAGACACATATAAATCTCCCTCCGACCCTCTCCCTCCCTTTCAGACCAGAACCCCCCACTTTAACTCACACACACAAACACATCCCACACACACACACACAAACACATCCCACACACACACTCACACACATCCCACACACACACGCACACACACCAATTATATGATGTGCCATGGAGAGAGGAGATAAGGAAACGGAGGGAGAGGAGGACTTCACTTTTTCATTTTTGGGACACACTTTGGCCGGCCGGTCAGATCACTCTGTGTTCAAGAACTAGTACTTTGTTTATTTCACCTATTATACCTTTTTCACCTATTATACCTTATTCACTTTTATACCTTGTTCATTCATTTTTATATAATAAACTACCTCAAAAGTGTTTCATTCTTTACTTCTTTTTTAAATCTTATTACCGATCGGGTTTCAAAGTTTGCAAACTCGACACCAGGTAAGAGGTATAAAAGGAGATGTTAACTCCCCCTCTGTCTCTTCCTCTGTCACTCTCACAAGAGAA
This sequence comes from Notolepis coatsorum, assembly GCF_963971535.1. Classification (NCBI taxonomy): domain Eukaryota; kingdom Metazoa; phylum Chordata; class Actinopteri; order Aulopiformes; family Paralepididae; genus Notolepis; species Notolepis coatsorum. The sequence continues at coordinate 148,849,183 of NC_140167.1, forward strand.
GGACTCTCATGTACTGTTGGGTGCAATGTGATAATAAACCACGCCGTTTAATGGCTAAGTGAGAAGACCTTGTCGTCATGACCAACTTATTGTCGCCCCATAAGTGACTGTCAACAGGTTATGGGCCCAGATCACGCAGGGGCGAAATAATAGGGAGTTTAGCTGAAGTATAGGCTAGGTTAGCACCGGGAGCACCGCGTGGCTAAAGGCTAGGCCAACAGGAGCTAAAGCTACGCCTACCGTCAAAAAGAGGATGGCGACTAAAGGAAAGAGCAAATGGCCCTCGTTCAACGGAAGAGCAGAGGACTATGAGCTCTGGGAAGAGCGCATGTTGTGCTGCATGCACGGCGTGGGACTGAAGACAACGATCTTGACGGCCCCCACGGGAGAAGTAACGGCGGCCGTGCGAGCCCTGGACAACAAGCATAATGCCGACGCATACTGTGAGTTAGCACCACTGCTAGACGACACAAGCTTGGGGCTGATATTCCGCGACACTAAGGACAAAGGCAGAGAAAGCCTGAAAGTGTTGAGAGAACATTATATCGGACAGGGAAGACCCAGAATCGTATCCCTCTACATACAGAAGAAGCCCTTAGAAGTCCAGCATTTACTGCTACTCTACCACTACTCCACCACTCCACTTTGTGACTCCTATTGTTCTGGATTTCACACCTCCACTGCCTGCCACAGGCTGGGGAGATTTTCATCTTACATTTTCATTCGTCCCAAATGTCCCAGCCCCATCCAATTTCTTTCAACACTAATATATGGTACAGTAGCCCAAGTCAGACTGCCCATATAAAAATTATCTTGGTGGTCTGAGGGCAGTAGCCCCCGACCCCCTCCCTGGGGAAGCACTTAAGTTAAGTACCCTCGCTTTGTTTACTGCAGACAATTTACTTAAGCACTTAAGTTAAGTGCCCTCGCTTTGTTTACTGCAGAAAATTAACACCTAGTGTTAGTTCTAAAGTGACATCGGAGTGACATAGGAGTGGCAGAAGGGACCTGATTCTGAAAAGATTCATCTGTAACACTAACAGCACTGAAGAAGGGGCACACTGAGACTGTCACCGAATACGTCATCAGAGCTGAGCAGATCATTACGGCGCTTAAGAGTGCAGGAGAAGCACCAAGCGATGGACTAATGATGGCGATGGTTATGAGAGGACTACCGGAGCTGTTCACACTACTGGTAACACACGGTTCAGCGGACATGTCGCTGGGAGAGTTCAAGGCCAAGTTGCGAAATTTTGAGGCCTCAGAAGATACCCACCCAGCCGCCGCGGAGGCGGGAGAGAGGGTGCTGAAGGCCCGGGCGACGCCGAGAGAGAGGACCAGGCCCACGACAGAGCTGGCGTGTTGGCGATGCGGAGAAAAAGGCCATCGGAAAGATAACTGCACAAAGACTGTTTGGTGTAGCTTCTGCAAATCCACGGGGCACACAGACAAAGTGTGCAGAAAGAAACGCGACCAGAGCGCACGGTACGCGCATGGTCAAGATGGCGGCTGTGGACAAGATGGCAATGACGGTGGACGTGAGACGAGTCGAGACGACGCCCGGAGAGTAGCGGGACAAGAGGACTTCATCTTCGGGGCGCAGACAGCGTACGTCACCCAGCCAACGCAGCTGCAGCAGGCCCAAAGGAAGGGACTGATCGTGGACACAGGTGCGTCGTCCCACGTCATCAACGACAGGAATTGATTCAAGAATTTTGACAACACCTTCGACCCGGAGAGACACAGCATGGAGCTGGTAGACGGGAAGCGCACCTACGGGTTGGCGCAAGGGAGAGGAGACGCACAGGTATGCACCGTGAGGGGCGCCGGTGTACAGTGCGTTAAAGAACGCTCTCTACATACCCTCGTTCCCACAAGAACTATTCTCTGTAAAATCTGCTACTGCGAACGGTGCCAAAGTGTTCTTCAATGAAGGTAAAAATGTTCTTGTAGAGCCTGACGGTACGCGATTTAACATAGAGGTGTACAAGAGAATGTATTATCTACAAACAGAGTGTAATGACAACGACAAGTGTAATAATATTGATATGTGTAATGTGACTGTCACGATATTCAGACATGGCATGAGATCATGGGTCATTGTAATTACTAGGATTTACTGAAACTGCAAGCAGTGACAGAAGGCATGCACATTTGTATTTGTATTTATTGGTTTAAAATACAGAGACAGTGCATATTAAGGAACATTTGACTGTAAATATGCCAGTTTAGCCAAGTTGGCAAATTTTCAACTGTAGTCTCTGGGGCAGGTGACATGAGCACAACAATAATTAAAACATAGTACAATAATTAAAACACAGTAGGAATCAATATAGGTTACAATACACTAAAATACATACAAATAAATACATTAAAATACAACCCCTCAGTTAAAAAACATAGTACAATAATTAAAACACAGTAGGAATCAGTATAGGTTACAATACACTAAAATACATACATTAAAATACAACCCCTCAGTTAAAATGGTTGCACACTTGACCATCTCTCAACCATGATTTTAAGTTAGTTTTAAATGAGATGTAACTTTGATACTCCCTGAGCCGTGTTGGCAGACTGTTCCAGGTGTGGGCTGCTCTCACGGAAAAGGCTGTCTGACTAAAAGCAGACCTCCTGTTTGGGACTACACAGTCCCCTCTGACTACAGACCTGGTATATCTATCAGCAGATGCTTTCTGTTTTATGAAAGTACAGAGGGGGGGAGGAGCCAAGCCATGTAGGATTTTATAGGTAAGGCAGGCATCTTTGAATTTGACAAGATTGTCCCAGCTCAGTAGGTTCTGGTTTGCTATGCTATAACAATGGTGGTGGCTGTTTGTTTTCCTGTCCAGAACTTTCACAGCCTGATGGTAAACTACCTGTACAGATCGTAATGTTGTACAGGAGGCTTGTGTCCAGCTAGTCAGACAGTATGTTAAGTGTGACATAATAATGGCATTAAAATACAGTGCTGCTGCTTTTGTTGACAGAGAGTTTCTGATGTGACGGAAGTTTGATAAGTGAAACTTTGCATTGTTTACCACCGATTTGATTTGTTTTTTAAATGTAAGATTGGAGTCCATTTTTATCCCAAGGTATCTATATTCGGATACAACTGTCAACCTTTCTCCTCTGACATAGACATCAGGTGAGACAGTATTCATCAGCCTCTTTGTAAAAAACATGCAAAAGTCACATTGAAGGTGAAAAGCGTAGAACCTGACAAAGAATGTGTAGTGTGCATAAAGGGGAAGTTCACTCAATCGAGAAACAGAAATCCCACAGAAAAAGTAAAGGTACCACTTGCGCTAGTTAACACAGATCTAGCCTGTCCAGTAAGCAACGAGTCCATAGGAGGCTTTAAATATGTACAGTATTTTACAGATGTGTGTACAGGGGCAGTGTTTGTTTACTTTCTCAAAGCAAAGAGTGACACACTCCACGCCACAGAGAAATTCCTTGCAGATGTAGCCCCTTATGGCAACATAAGATGCTTGAGGTCTGACAACGGAACCGAGTTCACAAATAGAGAGTTCCAATCACTGTTGAGAAGGAACAAGATAAGACACGAGACGTCATGTCCTTACTCCCCGCACCAGAACGGGGTGGCAGAGAGGGAAGGACGTACTCTTTTCGAAATGGCTAGGTGTAAGCTAATCGATGGTAACTTACAGAAGAGTCTATGGAATTATGCGGTACAAGAAGCCGCTTATGTCACCTGACCCCAATGAAAAGCACCCAGTCTACAGCTAGGAAGTGCAAGCGCACAAGTGTACTTTCCAAAGAGCTCAGCTGAACTACCACAACAGATTCCCCAGGACCACAGACAGACAAGGAGAGAATGTTTAGCAAAACAAGCAATACTTTATTACATAATGGTATTTAAGAAAAACAGGCAATACTTTAATACATAAGATACAAATTCATAAACCTACCTAAACACTATTAGACTAGATTAAAATACCCACGCCTCTTAAGCCTAGGGTAGTTAAAAGGAGGAAGCGCTCAATGCCCCGTAAACCCACCCCCAGACTGTTACTCCCACCCACACCACCTATCCCCGCCCCTGAGACACTACACACGTGAAGGAAAAAGGGTCTGCCCTGCACACGGGTCTATGACTATCAAACGTTAATTCAGAATCACACCACACGGTTCACTATAAATAGCCTGAAAATAGGTATCGATATCACACCATCCCTCGGGGAGCCACGGCAAATGATTAGGGAGAATATAGGTAGATAAATGCACACTAAGTGTTCACACAGTAACTAAGGGGGCTGGGATAAAATAGCACGAGCTGCTCACCGCTAGGGGTAGGGCCTAGGCCTAGAATACTCCTCTCATACCCTAGCCTAGGTTTGGGCAGTGGAAGCGCTGAGTTGACAAACACTAAAAACAAAGGTTTTAAGTATGACCAGGGCCCGAAGGTGAGGGCCGGAAGGACGCCACCTCCTTCCGCTCCCGTAGCCCCTCCCGCCTTCGGGCTTAAAACTGTTCTGTCTGTACTGGGGTGTTTTAGGCACTCCAAGCACCGGGCGTGCAATAATGTCCTCCCGCCTGCAATGAAAGGCACAGTCAGTAAGAGCAAGGTCCCCCCGTTCACGGGTTCGTCACAATGCACAATGGATTAGATATCATCCATATGATTTAGAAAAGAGAGAAAGGTAGTTCACAGAGGATGGAGAATCCACAATACTAGGTTCAAGTCTTCGACAGTTTTACTGGCTTTACTGCATGCCGTTCCGATAATCTTCAGCTTCACGCTACTAATAATATTCCTAATTCCAATGCAGTCACTGTTCGTCTATGTCTTCATTTACCACTCGGGAAACAGTTCGCTTGTCAGGCACGTATTCTACTGTCTTGCGTTCTTTACTCACGGCGCCCGGTGTGGCGATAATGTCTCTCCTGTCTGAAGCTCCACCCGTTTCCACTGCATGGGGGAAACACTGCAGTCGCCGATATGAACTGGTTCCACTGGAGGAAAAGTACAAACACAAAAGAGTTGCGTGTCCTCGTACTCCTACAGCCCCGCGTCCTCTGTTACCGTCCTCTCGACTCCCGTTTTCGTTCTGGAAGCAGCAATAGCGCCGTGTGTACCAGCAATATCACCAGTCGACGTCCTCGGGTTTCTCTTTCCTCCTCTGCTCCGGGTCTCGTCCTTCTGTGTCTCCCCCCAGCTGACAATACTCGCCTCCCTTTTGAGCGAGTTCGCGGGGTTCCAGGGCACCGCCCCTATGCGCCAGCCAGCCAATCAGCTTCCTCCAACGGCACAGCCTGTAATGCAAGAGAGGGAACTCCCATGGGTAGATCCCACCGCTCCATGAATACACACAGACACACACATACCCCCACCCACGACACTTACACCAGAAACAGGTGTGTTAATAAGCACACGGGCACCACCCCGTATACAGCACTGACAGGAAAGAAGTGTAATCTAGCCAGAATGCAAACATTTGGGTCAGTGTGTTATGCTTACCAGCAGGACAGAGGAAAGCTTGAGTCCAGATGTGAAAAAGGACTCTTTGTAGGGCACGACAAAGGAAGCCCCGCTTTTCTAGTCTATTATCCCGGTAAAGGGAAAGTGCAAAAACACAGGCTAGTCAAATTTGTCACAAAGACAACATGTGAGAACGAGACACAGACAGAGGAGCCAGAGCTGGACTCCAGAGTAAGGTGTGAAGAAAGCCCCCAGAGGATGATGACGAGGAGCACCCGAGGGTGACGTCACGTGCCTCATGCAGTGGGAGGTATCCCTCCCTCACACAAACCCCCAAAGTATCTGAAAGAATATGCCCAGAGAGAGAGTGACGAGGATGACAGTACACTTACCAGCATTGATTACTGCTACAGAGTAGTGAGTGGAGTACCTCAGACCTTTAAAGAGGCCATGGTGTCCCCTGAGTCAAGAAAATGGGAGAGAGCAATGGATGAGGAGATGAGGTCCCTAGACAGAGGACAACCACACCTTTACTCTAACCAAGTTACCAGAGGGCAGACAGACAGTGGGAGGAAAATGGGTGTACTCAATCAAGGAGGGTATTGAAGGCCATGACAAGTACAAAGTCAGGTTTGTAGCTAAAGGTCAGAGGGACGGGATAGACTACGGTGAAACATTCTCCCCCACAGCCAATCTGACCAGTGTAAGGGTAGTGATGCAGAAAGCAGCTGAGGACAGTTTGATTTTACACCAGATGGATGTGAAGACAGCCTACAGTACCTGCACGCACCCATAGATAGGGAGATATATATGGAACAACCTGAAGGTTACGAGAAGAAAGGAGAGAAGCTAGTGTTTAAGCTAGAAAAATCCATTTACGGCCTGAAACAGTCTGGGCGAAATTGGAACGAGATGCTTCATACATGTCTCATTGAAGATCACTTCCTACAGAACCCAGTAGACCCCTGTCTTTACTCAAGGGAGTCAAAAGAGTCAGGAAAAGTGATAATTGTAATTTGGGTGGATGATTTGATCATCGCAGCGGACAACACTAGAAACCTAGAGCAGGTGAAAAGTATGCTCTCCACCAGATTCAAAATGAAAGACCTAGGCAGGTTAAAGCATTTTCTAGGCATGCACTTCGAACAGTCTGCCAGTTGTGTAAAAATATCCCAGAAGAGATATGTGGAAAAGATCCTGAAACGTTTTGACATGCAAGAATGTAGGACAAGGTAAACACCATGTGATCAAAAACTAGACTACCAAGAGGATGCTCAGAAATTGACAGATGTAAAAATGTACAGAGAAGCTGTAGGTAGCCTCATTTATTTGACAACATGTACTCGCCCTGACCTATGTTTTGTAGTGAGTAAATTGTCACAGCATTTTGCTGACCCCACAGAGGAGCACTGGATTACAGCAAAACATGTTTTTCGTTATCTCAAAGGTACAGCAGATAAACAGCTTTGTTTCAGAAAGAGCAGCGATGGCTTAGGGCTTAAAGCCTACAGTGATGCAGATTGGGCGGCAGACGCCACAGACAGAAGAAGTACCACTGGGTATTGTGTGAGTTTGAACACAAACAGCTCACTGGTTTCGTGGAAAACAAAGAAACAGCCCACATTGGCACTGTCAACTTGTGAAGCCGAATACATGGCTCTAGCTATGACAATACAGGAATGTATTTATCTAGAACAACTGCTCGAAGGAATGGATACCTATGTATATAAGAAAACTGTTGTTTATGAAGACAACCAGGGAACCATTGCAATTGCTAGAAACCCTGTGTGCCGACAGAGGTGTAAACATGTGGATATAAAATATCACTTCATCACATCTGTTATCAGAGAAGAAAGGATGACACTTGTTTATTGTCCTACAGACGACATGGTCTGTGACAAAGCCTGTCTCCAAACTGAAATTGAAAAGATTTGCAGAGGTCATGTTTGGTGTGTAAATATTGCCTGTTATGTAATATTGACTGCCATATCCTTTTTGATGTTCTGAACTGTATTATTTTCTTTGAAAATAGTTTTTGGAAAAGTTGTACAGTATACAAGACAACCGTAAGTGGGAGTGTTGAAGTTATGTGTTATATACGATTGCATGTAACTGCTTAACTGTTTCCACAAGAGGGCGCTATAGGCGTAGCTATTGAAGCTGACGCCAGGTAAGAGGTATAAAAGGAGATGTTGCCTCCCCCTCTGTCTCTTCCTCCGTCGCCTCTCACAAGGAGAAGGTCTCGTGTACTGATGTGTGCAATGTGAATAATAAACCACGCCAAAGGCTAAAGAGAGAAACCTTGTCGTCATGGCCAAATTATTGTCGCTCCATAGGTGACTCTGTCAACACTCTCCTCCCCTGTCTTGAACGTTGCTTGCATATGCCCCCCACTGGGCGGTTGTAGGGAGGATAGAAGCCTTGCATCACGTGTCCCCTCCGATACACGAGGAGGCAGCCTGTCGCATCTTTTCACCTGCCAGTGCGGACTCTCATTGGCGAGGTGTAACATGTGGGAGGCTCACACTACCCCTGCCATTTCCTGTTTCTGCTGTGCAGGCGTCCCCAACCGACCTGTAGGAGTCGCTGTCCACAACGTCCAGATTACCACCCATCGACTTCCACCCGCTAACTCTGCCAATTGAGTTAGTATGACAGCTGGTCCAAGCCAGAGGCAACGCCGACAGCCGGAGTCGAACCCGGTGTCTCTTGCGTTGGTGACGAGCGCAATGTCCGCTGCGCCACCCAGCCGCCCCCTTGTCGCCTTTTTCACGGCTGACTATTGCTATGTCACACACACACACACACACTCAGATCAACGAACAAATTTATATATAGTGTTCTTACCTTGTATCTGATGTAATGCAAAAGAAATAATCCAATAATCTGATCGCCATTTGAAGTACTGCCGCGGAGGTCCGTGCCACGTTCAACATCATATTGAGGGGGGGGGGGGGGGGGGGGGGGGGGGGGGGGGGGGGGGGGGGGGGGGGGGGGGGGGGGGGGGGGGCAGATGTATCGTTGAAACAGGTTACCTCGCCTGAGTATTTAAACCACGCCTGCACGGCTTGGATCGTCCCAGAAAAGAAACTACACCATTCCCAGTGGAGTGCAATACCATAGGCAGCGGTATTTGCCCTTTTATGAGCTCAGACCCATTCCCAACGATAACATCAGGCTGGATGGATGAAAATGAATGGATATCGCTAATAAAAGAAATAACGATTCAAACCTGACTATACTCGTGATTGGCGCTCAAGTGATGGCGAGTTAACCCGACTATCATCGTGACTGGCGTTGAATGAGTTAAGTGACACAAACAGCTCCACTGTATTGGCAGATATCTCCAAAACTAGGCAAATTACACCAAAACTATCTTGACGGATAGCATTTTTATTTTGGGTGACTGATGTTTTCTTACTGATGTGTAATGTTTTTACTGTTTTTATTGTGAAGTGTCCCTTTCAGTTTTTCCAATCCACTAGCAATAACCAGAGGTTTTATCATGTGACTAGTGCTGGACTTGGAACGTAAGGAAGCAAGCACTACTTGCCTTCCCCTCACGCCTGGATGTGAAGCTAATAATATTCTAGACAAGTCTTACCTAATACACAGCGCATGGTCCCTTTCCACTTGAGCCTACACCTGTCTGCCTCCGACAGCCCCTGGCTCTATTTCCCAAGGACCACCAGAGTCACGACTTACTGCAGACACAGTAACCAAGCAATGATGCCCATGATGTTCATGTTCATATCCCATGATGACTGCAGGTCTAGGCCCCACTTCCCCTCATGCACGGCGGCGCGTTTGCAAATCCCACTTTGATTAAAGTGCAGGCTCGTTAAGTTTAACCTTACCCTGTTATCTTGGAAAAAATATTTGCCTTTCAAATTAATGGTGTGTTTTGGTTTGCTGGCCCAAAGGGCGTTATGCTGAGGTCTTTTGTATGAAAATAGCATCTCCCCCCAGGCCAGTAAAAATCAAAGCCATAACCACAGTCTGATTACCAATAGTAATGATAATAATGATAATAATAATAATAATAATAATAATAATAATAATAATAATAATAATAATAATAATAATAATAATAATAATAATAATAATAATAATAATAATAATAATAATAATAATAATAATAATAATAATAATAATAAAAAGCTTCATTACAATGCAGGGAGTGTTTTCTTTTTACTATGGGTAGTGATCACATTAACAGTGATGTGGTACACTTGAGATGTAGCTGCGGGTCAATGTACCTGAAGACCTTCCTCCTGTACTTAATGCTGCTTCCAACATGAAGGGAATTCTGAGTAGTAGTTTGTTGTTGCGATGACCGGCGAGAGAGAACATCTCTCTCCATATGTAAATGTGTGTGTAGCCCGGGGCTGTGAGGAGACAGCTGAACGCAGCATCAAAGTGCCGATGCCACAGGGCACGAACCATCGCATGGACACGGCTGGGAAGCCGACTGGCGCTCTGCACTGCCACTCTGCCAGACACCTCACAGGGGGGTCCTGGAGGCTGATCTGTGTTGTACCATTCGTTGTCACACAGAGGTAGTCCAGAGCTTATACCCACACAGGGGTAATTGGGTGAGAGTAATATTCAACGCATCCTCCTGATCGAAATGTAAGGTTTTATGACACACCCAATCTCTGCCTAAATCATTGGAAATTAATTGATTTTAGGAGAGCTTATAAAGAGGTGAAATGATTTGAAATGGCAGCGCCTGCATTTTCCGGAGAGCTGTTTCAGTGGGCTATTGTAGTGACATACTGTAAATGTACTTTCCATTACCAAACTTGAAAACTAACCAATATTCGCATGGTGTTCAGCTACTTGGCAGTTTCTCTCGCTCTGCGTCCCTTTGAAGTAGCTGATCCACTTGGCATTTGCTGCCTTGACCTATGTATTTTTCTGAGCAATTTAATGTGTACTGTGTGTGTGTGTTTTTTTTAAACAATAATAAAAAAAATATGAATTTGCTTGTTCAACTTGCTAGTTAACTTGAGGAGACGGACACAGCCCTCAGAGAATGACTGGCAGGTTGGTACACCGTGAAAATGGAAATACAAAGCGTTTGACATTTCATTTAGGCAGGGAACAGCGTGAGATCAAGTACAAAGTGTCAATGGGCACAAAGCGTTTCTATTTTTCACATTTGAACAAACACTTTGAATTATTGTTCATGAAAAACTTTGAAAATGAAATGTAAAGTGGCATTTTCGTTTTCAAATAGTCAGGAAATGTGCATAATACAACATGAAAATGCAGTATACATACGTGGAAAATGATAATGCTATTGTGGATTTGCATTTAAACTTTTAAATGACTAGTATGTTAACTTAGTCCCATTCAGGCAACAGACACCAACTAGTAGTTGTGCACGTAACAGTTTATTAATCATCTTCAGCGTTACAGGCGAGGGCACACACAACACGGCTGGATCTCATTTAGTGAGAGGTTAAGGGTCAACAGACTTATCCTACACAGTACATTTTACTCAGTTTGAGTAAAATGTACTCAGTTTGAGTAAAATTTACTCTGCGAAATGTACTATGTAGAGTCCCCCTCCTTGTGAAGGCATGTCATTACACTCTATAACATCCCTCCCTTTTTCTTTTTTTACCTTTTAGTTCACCAGTCACCATAAACAGAAAACATACCAGCATTTACTTTCCAACAGAAATTCAACAGTCCCAACTAAGCTTTAAGCTCAGTCACCGAAGTAGGTACCGGCGCTTCCTGCACTGCTTTCACCTTTGCTGGCACTGTATGAAGTCCCTCAGTGTCCACTCGATGTCCTAGCAATGTCACTTCCTTCTCCATGAATTAGTATTTTCTTCGTTTTAAACGTAGGCCTGCATCCTCTAATCGCTGTAAAACCAAATCCAGTGTGCGGATGTGGTCCTCATCATCCTTTCCTGTCAGAAGTATATCATCTAGATACACAGCCACCTTCTTTATTCCCCGTAGCACACCCTCCATTGTGCGCTGGAAAATGGCTGGGCTAGAGCTCACCCCGAAAGGTAACCTTGTGAATATCCCCTTTTGTGTATTCACTGTTGTATACTAGATTCCTCATCCAGCACTGTCTGTAGATATGCATGGCTCATATCTAGTTTACTGTACTTCTCTCCCCCATCTTTGGAATGGGGTACTGTTCTAGTGGAGACGCTTTGTTTACTGTGAGCTTATAGTCTCCACAGATTCTCACTTCGCTATCGGGTTTTAAGATGCAAAATTGGCCCGCCAGCAATCATTTCTGGCCCGTCAGTTTATTTTGAGAATATGATATTTATTTTACGCGCAGGAAATATTCACTCGTGACGCCAGAGTGTCTTTGTGAAGCTGTATCTATCTACCGGTATTCATCATATCTATGTCTGTCACTATAGCCAATTGAAATGCTAGAAATGGTCACGTGGACTGGGAGAACCAATGGAATAGAGCGACTCGTTCATAAGAGCCGATGCATTGCCGTGAGCGTGAGTCGAATCGCTCACGTCTGGCAATGAGTCGGTTCACGCCCCCCCCCCCCCCCCCCCCCCCCGGCACGCACACAGACACACACAATGAACTCAACAGACGCTACCTTACCTGTAACCCCTCCCCTCATTAAAACCAAGTCTGAGCTGCCTGCAGAGCCTCAGAGCCAGGAACAAGTCAGACACATTCTACAAACGTGTCTAATGTGAAATATATAAGCATATAAGCAAAACTAGATTTTAGGTCTGTGATGAAAAAGGGCCTTGCGGGAAGGGGGGCCTCGCAAAAAAAAAAAAAAATAAATAAATAAATAAAAGATATTTTCTTTTTTTTCTTTTTTTTTTTTTTTTTTGTGCAAGGCCCCCCTTCCCGCGAGGCCCTGTGCGACCGCACTGCTCGCACACCCCCTGAGGCGGCCCTGGGTACAATGCTATTTAATACAGTGACAACAGAGATATGATCGACCAAACACAAAGCTCCAAACCTTTTTGATGAGTTTACAACACAGCATTAGCAATAGCTGGACGTTCTAAACCAAAAACAGCATGGATTGAGCTGAAATGGATATATCCATGAATCAACATTCTGGATAATTAGAATTAGATGTGAAATCTAGAAGCATAGAGCAACAGGTCTAATCATGCATGGGTGATGGTGAAATTCCACTGAACTTTATGAAAATCAGTTTTTATATAATTTAAAATCTGGTATCTATAATTTATATAATCCTGTTTACAAACGGACACTGTAGTGCAACCTATATGGATGCACAGTACTGTTTTTGGCATCTTAATTGTACAGAATAGACCATTGGACTAGCACAATAGAATGTTCGTGCAGGTCATGTATTTTCGCTTGCTATTAAAGTGTTATCATCTATTTTTGGCAAACTTTCTGGATTAGCAAAACTATCATGCCGTGTTGATACTTGTATCAGTATTGATAACTAATAAATGCACCGCATTTCACTGTATGTGTTCCCATGTATGTGATGAATAAAACTCTTGAACTTGAACTCTTGATAATGGCTATATAGCCATACATTGATTGATAGCCTATAGCTAATAGCTTTTTAAGCTATACCGTTCGTTAACTAGCTAGAACAGATGTTTGCATGTGCTTGATAGCTAGCTAGTACTAGATTTAGCAAGGTACATTTTAAGTAAGTAATAAGTAAGTTGGCCAGCCAACGTGAATTTAGTGCTGTGTACTGTAGCTTACCTGCGCTCAGCTCCTTCCGCCTCCTCGACAGTCGAGGATCACGTGAGTCTATAAAGACGGGCATGTCTATGACACGTCAAACAGGGGTGCGTTCAAGTTCGCAAATGTTTAGTAAACTATTTCAAACTGTGAATTGTATGATTTAATAAATTATTTGAATACCGGAGGTCCTTTATCTTGCATCTAACGTTAAGTTGGGTTGCAGCACGTTATGTACTAGCTAGCAGGACAACATCCAAAATATGATTATCCAGACCATCTGTTTATGTTGAATGCAAACATGTCTGCCGCGACATTATGCAGCCGTAATCCCCCCTCTTTTAACATCGACGGTTAGCTCAACTCGCTCGCTGCCTTGCTGTGGAACCTGTGGTGCGTTGGTGACAAGTTCGAATCCCTTACATTTTTTTTTTTTTTTTTTTAACGTGCATTCTTTCGCCGGTTAAGTTTAGGCATTGTTTCGGAGTTGGTTAAGGTTAGGGTTAAGTTTAGGCATTGTTTCGGAGTTGGTTAAGGTTAGGGTTAAGTTTAGGCATTGTTTCGGAGTTGGTTAAGGTTAGGGTTAAGTTTAGGCATTGTTTCGGAGTTGGTTAAGGTTAGGGTTAAGTTTAGGCATTGTTTCGGAGTTGGTTAAGGTTAGGGTTAAGTTTAGGCATTGTTTCGGAGTTGGTTAAGGTTAGAGTTTGTCGCAGAGCATGGCAATAGAATGCAGCCTATTTCCGCACTGCCGCTCTCTCGCGCGGCAGCGTTGTCACGTGGGGCGTCGCGGCCAATCAGAGAAACGCGGAAGGACTCTTGCGCTGCCTTTAAAGTAGAGGCTGGCGGGACAGTCCATTATTATATCCATGCATGCAGGGGCGGTGTACCATTTAACTTGAAGAGGATTCTTGTGAGCTGTTAAAATGCCTGGTTTAGCCAGTAAATTGAGAGAGCTGATAGAGGGGGTTTAAAAAACTACCAAAAAAACACTACAAACTGATTGAATGGCTGCAAAAGAAAATAATAATACGACGCAAGGTTAAATGCAGTTCATGTCACCATAAAATGAAGGTGAAGCTACAGGGTCATTGTGTGGACCATTTTGAATGGTAGGTAAATGTCATTATGAATTGAAAATGGGGGACCCTGATGTAAACAAGATGAAAGTCTTTCTCTGGTCTGCATCCCTTGTGTGTATTGAGCTGTACTGTAGGCCTACTGTACCCATTCTGCAATCTGTTAATAAAGTTTTCAATCAATCAATCAATCAATCAGGTAACTTTTAGTAGTCCATAGCGGGCATAAGCCTACTCTGATGTGTTGTATTGTATTTCTAAGAGGGCATGCCCTCAACAGCTGAGCCCCCTCCTCTACTCCCTGTACACACATGACTGCATAGCACAGCGGAACAACAACACCATCATCAAATTTGCTGATGACACAGTAGTGGTGGGCCTGATCTCTGCCAACGACGAAAGGGCCTACCTGGAAGAGGTAGAGAACCTGTCACAGTGGTGTCAGGAGAACTGCCTCTCCCTGAACGTCAGCAAAACAAAAGAGATGATTGTGGACTTCAGGAGGTCGGGGGTCAAGGACTACAGCCCCCTCAGCATCGACGGGGCACCGGTTGAGAGAGTGAACAGTTTCAAGTACCTCGGAGCCCACATATCCGAGGACTTGACATGGACCACACACATTGACAGTGTTGTGAAGAAGGCACGACAACGCCTCTACTTCCTCAGGCGCCTAAGGAAGTTCCAAGTCAGTCAGAAGATCCTTAGGAACTTCTACTCATGTACAATAGAGAGCATCCTGACCGGCAACATCACCTCCTGGTTTGGGAATAGCACTGCACAAGACCGTAGCAGACTACAAAGAGTGACACGTTCAGCCGAACGCACAATTGGAGGGGGGCTTCCCACCCTCCAGAACATTTACAACAAGCGGTGCAAGGGGAAGGCTAAGAGAATTATTAAGGACTCGAGCCACCCGAACAACTGCCTCTTTGAACTGCTGCGGTCAGGCAAGCGATACCGGAGTCTTAAGGCGAGCACAGAAAGACTCAGAAGAAGCTTCTATCCCCAGGCCATCAGGCTGCTAAACGAACAATAATCACTATGCAACAACCATCAAATGCACACAGCACACACACCCACACGCACACACTCACTCAAACAAACAACACACTGCAGCACCCACTCTCCACACTTTAGATCACACAAACACACTTACACTTTATATTTATTGATAAAGGATTTGCACTACAACTCGTACACCTACTGTGAATTGTACCTAAATTGCACCTCGTCCCATTTCTCCATTTCTGCCTTGCACTATATAGTATTGTATATTAGTACACTGCACAGTATTGTATATTGTATGGTAACTATGTCTATTCTGCATCGAACATTGTACATATGTCTAAACTGAACACTGTGACCTCATTTTTTTTACTTCTAATTTTACTATGTTATTTTATTTCATACTTATCTTGTCTTGCACAGTCTCTGGAGCGCAACAGTAAGAAGCATTTTGTATAAAAGTATTCTGTACTTCTGTATGACAACTATTAAAGAAACTTGAACTTGAACTTGAACAGCTTCTTTTTTAACTTAACCTCTGTACTATAGGGTAGTACATGTATTGGCCATGCTAATTAATGCCTCCATGTCATTAATGACCCTATTTTTCTCTTTGTATAATCCAGGAAGTGTCGGCGGCGGGACATCCACAAGGGGAAAGAAGTGAGGAAGTCAATTCGACAAGTCGATTTTCTCAAGATCAAAAATCTCCCTGTGTAATTGGCTGAGATTTGTGTACAGGTTAGACTAATAATACCTGTTTTAATGTTTGTATGTGTGTAGCCAGGTATTGAGCACACCAATGGCATGCAGATTACCCTTGGGGGAAATAAATGTATATGTATTGGCCATGTGGCTTGTGTACCTTGAATCATTGGGTTATGATGGAATACATTTTCTACTATATATTTCTAGATTTTCCCAAGCTAGGCTAACATGCAGCTGGATAGCTTTCTACTGAACAAACAGACAGCGAGGAAACTGGTATCTATCTTCTTGTCTCTCTCTTCTTGTCTCTCTTCCCAAAATGTTGGTGTGTTCCTTTAAAGATCACCCTGTGCTGTCGGCTGAGGTCGAAGAATTAAAAAAAGGCAAGGAAACTTCTCCCTTTCCTGTGCTGTTGGCTGAGGTCTTGAAGAGAGTATTTTTTTTTTTTTTTATTATAAACCATGTTTATTGGTTGTTGCATTGTTTTTGTTAATAAAATTGCATTTATCTATAGTCCTAATTCTGTCACTGTTTGATGTCACAAAGAAGGGTGGATCCGAAAGCTGTCTAGAACATTTATAACGTGATGAAAAAGTCAACAAATAATGAAGTATTACACATTTGTTAATGATGAATAGTGTTCACTTTAGATTAAGACAAGTCTGGTCTTTGCCTCGTGTCTGTATTCATAAAAGCCAGATTGTTCATAACAGGTGAGTTAAAAGTCAACAAATAATAAACAAACTGTATTACACATTTGTTAATGATGAATAGTGTTCACTTTAGATTAGGGCACACAATAGCATCTGCAAATTATTTATAGATGTTTCATGAATGTCTAACAAATCATTTGTTAAACATGAAAAGACAAGTCTGGTCTTTGCCTCGTGTCTGTATTCATAAAAGCCAGATTGTTCATAACAGGTGAGTTGAAAGTCAACAAATATTGAACAAACTGTATTACACATTTGTTAATGATGAATAGTGTTCACTTTAGATTAGGGCACACAATAGTATCTGCAAATGATTTATAGATGAATTTTAAACGATACATTTACAAATGATGTACTAATCAGTTGTAAATGGTTTTGTTCATGATTAGTTCATTATCCACTATAGCGTTATAAATAATCTGTAAATGTTATACAAATATAGTTATAAATGATTTAATAATCATTTCGGAATGTATATAAATGGTTTGTTCATGATTAGTTCATTATCTACAAATACCTTATAAATGTATTATAACAGGGTGTTATTATAAAGTGCTACCAACATTTCCACTAACAACCAGGAGGGGGTGCTGTAGCACCCTCAGCACCCGTACTTCCAGCGCCTATGACTTAACCCCTAACTGCTCCCGACGAGCAGGTTGGCACCTTGCATGGTTGCCTCCGCCGTGAATGAATGTGAGTGAATGGTGAATGTGAGGCATAAGTTGTAAAGCGCTTTGGATAAAAGCGCTATATAAATGCAGTCCATTATAAGCCAGACTGAAAAGTTAGCCAGACTGAATTACAAAAAGGACAAGTCTGCTCAAATCAAACGAGGCATCAAGCTTGGTTCCCTCTCTTTTAAAAAGCAAAACGAGTCTGCATTGTCTTGACAGCCATGTCCAGGAATGCTAAATAATGCAACGCT
>NC_140167.1:148874250-149039250 GCF_963971535.1 Notolepis coatsorum
ATCTGTTTGTGTGGGGGTTTGCCTGGAGACTCCCCAGAATGTCACACAACACTGAAGCCTGATACTGTTTGTTCCAAACTAATTTATACATACATGGATTTGTTATGAAATACCAGTCTAGGATACCACAGACATCTTGTGGGACTATGTATGACTAGAGTCTTGGGAGACTTGCAGTTAAAGCACAATTTAACTTGAATCATTAATACTAATAATGATCACTAATTAGAAAATATATTGAATGAACAAGCAATAACCAAAAAAGGAATGTAAAACGTGCTGACTGCAGACGCTAAGACTCTGTTATACCTTCCCACAAGACGAATCCAGTAATGAATGGTATGTGGGAATATCCCAGGACATGTACAGATTAAAGGCACATATTAGAAATGAGATAAAATAAATGATAAAGTAGTATTGTAGCAAAAGCTGATTTGGAGTAACCAAATGGCAGAAAAACCGTTGGAGCTGGCCAGGACCGCCTCTAGGTAAAAAATTTAGAAGCTAAGCTTTTTGATTGGAAGCGGCACCTTGGTGATGTCACCAGGTGACGTCACTTAAGTCCCTGAGCCTTTCACCATAAATGAAAATGCCCTGGGAATCCTAGGACAGAAGAGAAAGAGAAGAATCAACGTAAGAAGACGTCTACAACTTCCAGAGAAACCTCAAGGTGAAGGCGAAAATAACGACATTCTACTGCAACACAAAGGAACTTTAGAATATAGGATTGGACTTTGCTTGTTTAAGAATCTTTGTAACCAATCATTTGAGAAAGGTGGACACCAGTGCACCTTTGCTTACGTGTAAACTGGATCCACCTAATCTATAGAGTATACCACCTTTTGAGAGTGAATTGGGTCCCATTTTGTGGTCAGCCAATAAATCTCCTTTTCGGTATAACTCTCGCACCTGGTGGACTGAAATTGTTTACACACCACACCTTTTTTGGGATATGAGAACAACAACGCAGAGCTTAGTATTAGTAGTTTCAGAGATGACAATAGTTTATTTGGGTCCTACTAATCACGCCAAAGTACCAGAAAATACCCTAAAGTACCCCAAAATACCCCAAAGTATACCCCAAAGTACCCTAAAATACCCCAAAGTACCCCAAAATGCCCCAAAGTATACCCCAAAATACCCCAAAGTACCCCAAAATACCCCAAAATACCCTAAAGCACCAGAAAATACCCCAAAATACCCCAAAGTACCCCAAAATACCCTAAAGTACCCCAAAATACCCCAAAGTATACCCAGAAATACCCCAAAGTACCAGAAAATACCCCAAAGTACCCAAAAATACCCCAAAAATACCCCAAAATATCCCAAAGTACCCCAAAATACCCGAAAGTACCCCAAAGTACCAGAAAATACACCGAAATACCCCCAAAGTACCCCAAAATACCTTAATGTACCAGAAAATACCCCAAAGTACCCCAAAGTACCCCAAAATACCCCAAAATACCCCAAAGTACCCTAAAATACCCCAAAATACCCCAAAGTACCCCAAAATACCCCAAAGTATACCCCAAAATACCCCAAAGTACCACAAAATACCCCAAAGTACCCCAAAATACCCCAAAGTATACCCCAAAATACCCCAAAGTACCACAAAATACCCCAAAGTACCCCAAAATACCCCAAAGTACCCCAAAGTATACCCTAAAATACCAAAAGTATCACGAAATACAAGTTCCCCAAAGTATACCTCAATGTACCACAAAATACTGGCTCAGAGGTAGAGCAGGTCAACTAATGATCATATGGTCAATGCTTTGGTCATTGGTTTGAATCCCAGTCCTTCTGTTCACATGCCGAAGTGTCCTTGGGCAAGACACTAAACCCCAAATTGCTCCCAATGAGCAGCACAGTGTTCCAAAGGACCTTTTAAAAAAACCCAAAAAAAATCCTCTTGGCAGGATAACCCTTAACACAGCTGTCTCCCTCTGCTAACAGACCCCTAATTCCAAAGCAATTGTACAATTCCACAGCACAGTCCCTCGTCCTGCTCCTTTGTATCTACTTTTTCTCCCATTTTTCTCCCATCCCAATTTCATATCGTCCAATTCTACCCTCCCCTGTCTCGAACGCTGTTAGGCCATGCCTCCCACAGGCCGGCTGCAATGTGGATGAAGCCTTGCATCACGTGTCCCCTCCGGTACACGAGGAGGCAGCCATCGCATTCTTTCACCTGCACAGCGCGATCTCTCAGCGGCGAGGGTCTGCGTGGGAGGGTCACGCCGCCCCCGTTGTTTCCTGATTCTGCTGCGCAGGCGCACCAACCGACCTGTAGGAGTCGCTGTCCACAACGTCCGATCCCCACCCACCAGCTTCCCACCCCTAACACTGCCAATTGCATTAGTATGAACGACCAGCCAAGCTGGTAGCAATGCAGAGAGCTGGGCTCGAACCCAGCATCTCCTGCATTAGTGGCGAGCGCCTTGTCCACTGCGCCACTTAGCCGCCCCGTCCTGCTCCTTTGTGATAAGCAATGCCTCAACAGTCCAGGAAGTCCCGGTGGGAGAGTGGAGAGCCATCCTGGGAGGATGGTGATTTTGTGCAGAAGACAGCGACAGCAGGCGAGTGCAGGACCACCAGAGGGGGGTAGCCTACTTAACGTCATGCAGTCTACACATGTGTGCCCTCTTTCTTACGCAGCTGGGGAGTGTCGTTGGAGGGAACAAGAAGTGGATTGGCTGGCTGGCGTGGCGGGGCGGTGCCCGGAAGTACTGGCGCTGTTGAAAGGAGGATCAATGGTGGACAGTAGCAGAAAGAAACGGGAGTCGAGAGGACGACACCAGAGGACGCGGAACTGCAGGAGTACCAGGACACGCAACTCTTTTTGTCTTGTACTTTTCTCCAGTGGAACATTTTCCTGTTGCCGACTGCTGTGGAACGGGTGGAGCCTCAGACAGGAGAGACATCGTCGCAGCACTGCACGTTGTGAGGAAATGGATACAAGATATCAGAATACGCGCCTGACAAGCGAACTGTTTCCAGAGCGGTCAATGAAGAAATAGAAGAACAGTGACTGCATTGGAATTATGAATAATATTAGCAGCGTGGAGCTGAAGATTAGCAGAACGGCATGCAGTAAGCCAGTAAAACTGTAGAAGATTTGAGCCCAGTATTTTGGACGCTCCACCCTCTGTGAACTACCTCTCTCTCTTTGTTTTATCATATGGAGAATATATAAATTGTGCATAGTGACGAACCCGTGAACGGGGGGACTTTGCTATTACTGACTTTGCCTTCCATTGCATGCGGGAGGACATTATTATACGCCCTCGCTTGGAGTATACTAAAACACCCCAGTACGGACAGAACGGTTTTAGCCCGACGGCGTGAGGGGCTACGGGAGCGGAAGAGGGAGGCGTCCTTCCGGCCCTCACCTTCGGGCCCCGGTCATAACTAAACCTTTTTTTGTATTGTTTGTAACTCAGCGCTTCCACTGCCCCAAACCTAGGTTAGGATATGAGAGGAGTATTCTAGGCCTGGTTACAACCCCTAGCGGTGAACAGCACCCACTATTCTATCCCAGCCCCCTTAGTTGCTGTGTGACACTTAGTGTGTATTTACATAACCTGTGTTCTCTATAATCATTTGCCGTGACTCCCCGAGAGATGGTGTGATATATATATACCTATTTTAGGCTATTTGCAGTGAACTGTGTTTTGAGGTGTAGTGTGATTCTAGACTAGTGTGTGATAGTCATAGACCCGTGTGCAGGGTGAGCACTTTTATTCACGTGTGTAGTGCCTCAGGGGCGGGGATAGGTAGCGTGGGTGGGAGTAACAGCCTGGGGGTGGGCTGTCAGGGCATTGAGCGCTTCCTCCTTTTTAACTACCCTAGGCCTAGGAGGCGTGGGTCTTTTAAATAGGTTAACTAGTAATTATTTATGTAAAGTATAACCATTGTGTTAGATATTTATTTTTCCTACAATAAAAGCTTTCTTACTGTTTCTCAAAGCATTCTCCCGTGTCTGTTTGTGGTCTTGGGGAAATTCGTTGTGGTAGGTCGGCTGAGCCCATTGGGAAGTGTATCCGTGCATTTGCACACCTTAACCTTAGACCTGGATACTTCCCGTGGGGGTCTGGCGACATATTTTGGCGTAGTCGGTAGGATAGTCCACAGCAAACATGGTCGATGAGAATGTTAGAGAAACTGGAATGCAAGCAGTCATGATGCCCTGGTACTTGGGGTCGCATTGGGTTCCTAAGTTTAGTGGAGAACAGGGGACCACTAAATATAGTCAGTGGCTAACCCAGGTGGAGGCTTTTTTGCGAGCACAAACTTTACCCCCCCCCACAGGGAATAGATTTCCTGTTTAGCTCCCTTGATGGCCCTGCACATAGAGAAGCCATGCTCCTCTCAGCCACTATTACATCTTCCCCCCAGGAAGTAATCAAGGCGGTAACCCTGAAGTACGGGGACCATACATTTTTTAATTGTAGACAGGCTGAGAAGGAAGGGATAGCGGAGTTCACCCTGCGCCTTAGAGAGTGCCTTCACATATGGAGGGTTAGTGACCCAGGTGGGGCGGGGGAGGAGAATAAGAGGCTGAGGGTGCAGTTTACTAAAGGCCTACGGGAAGGCCCTATCAAGCGCAAACTCCTACGCCACCTGAGACGGAACCCAGAGACAACCTTTGAGGAGGTTCGGCAGGAAGCAAGCTCCATTGAGCGGGAGGAACGAGCTTCCATTGACGTGGTGGCGGCTTGCCAGACCCGAGCTGCCCCAGCTATCCCACCTCCCGGCGTGGAAACAGTACCCCAGAGCGGCCTACAACAGCTGAGAGACTCGCTACGTGTGGAGCTACAGAAATAACTACATTACCAGGTAGCACTGCTGGGGAGCACCCTCGCAGAGGAAATCAGATGCGGGGTTCTGGACATAGACCCGAGCCAGCACAGAGGTGGGAACAGCCAGGCCCTTCAGCTAGACCTTCTGCCAGGCCACGCCGGCGCCCTAACAACCGGGAGCCGCGAGACTACCAGTGGGATGAGCAGGGTCGGCCCATCTGCAGGAACTGCGGGGAGGCAGGACATATTGAGAGGTACTGCACGCATAGGACTACACTTCACCCGGATTTTCAACAGTCCCGGTCACTACAGGGCAAGTGACCGGTTCAGGAGGTACGATGGAGGCCCTACAGAGACCAACCATGGTGGGTCGCTGTCCAGAGGTAGAGGTCCTGATTCGGGGCAAGAAGATACCCTGTGTGCTGGACACGGGTTCACAGGTGACTATGTTTGGCAAATCATTCTTTCAGCACCATTTCAGGGGCGAAGGGTTCCAGGGGCCCGGAGGACTACCCTGGCTGACCCTGCGAGCTGCCAATGGACTACAGATTCCGCTTGTGGGCTACGTGGTTCTGGACTTTACCATCGGTGGCATTGAGGTACTGGGTTGGGGAGTGGTGATTGTAAACGATGACTGTATTAGTACGGAATATGGGCTGTTGGGCATGAACGTTATATCAGAATGTTGGGAGGGCCTATTTCAGGGAGGACACCCTGGGCGGGAAGCTTTCACATCCACTGTTCCTCCAACGGCCCGGAGGGTGTGGGAAAAGGCGTTTAACCTTTGTCAGCAGGTACAAAACACCCCCCCAGCCGATGTGGCCAGTGGCACAGCTAGACTGCGGCGGCAGGCCCCTGTCCTGGTGCCCCCCGAGTCGGAGATTGTGGTCTGGGCAGAGGTTAGTCCAAGGATGAGTCGCCTGGACTGCCCGGTGTTGGTGGAAGACCACACTGACCTGGTGGTAGGAGAGCGTGGCTGGCGAGTGGCTCGGTCCATCAGCTGGGTACGGGGGTGTTGTGTATTGACATTCTAAGTTTGCCCCTTATTAGATACCGTCACGCCCCCTGCTAATAAGTACGGCCGTCATTGTAATCACCTGTGTTGAGTTTTCCACTAAAGAGCTGTCAACTGGAATTTACCCTTGTCTCGTGTCTCCTCATTATTATATGTTATACTAAATAACCAGATGAGTATACAACAAAACTGGCGACGAGGATAATACGGATCTCACGTTGTGTTTGTTATTGTCGGCAATAGTTCGCATCTGACGTGTTTGTTTGTTTTTGCGAGTGTGCAGCGCGACGTCGGGGCTGCGGTAACTTGGCAACGGTGCATACTGCTGTGTTGACACTGTTGCGGGCGGAGTAAAGAGACAGAAAAAAGGTGAAATCTCTGCGATGGGAAGGAGACTGAGTAAATGAGGAGGGACGGATGGTGCCAGGTCCAAAGACAGTAACTCAAACGAAACAAGGAAAGGACTAATTGCAAGAAGATGGCTGCACTGTTTGGACATATTGGACCATTCGAGGAAACAGAACAATAGAGTTCTTACACCGAGAGGTTTGAGTATTTTGCACTTGCTAATAAGATTGAAGAGGATATCATAGTACCTACATTCTTAAGTGTTATGGGAGCAAAAACATATAACCTACTGCGCAGTCTGGTGCAACCGGAGAGCCAGGGGACAAGTCCTATGAAGACATAGTGGGAATATTAAAAGATCACTACTCTCCTAAGCCACTGGTCATTGCAGAGCGTTTCAGGTTCCATAAAAGGAACCAAGAAGAGGGTGAATCTGTTTCACAGTTTGTAGCTGTACTTAAACGCCTGTCTGAATATTGTGAATTTGGTATTTCACTCAATGACACCATACGTGACAGACTGGTGTGTGGTCTACACAGTGAGTCTATTCAGAAACGACTACTGAGTGAAGGCCATAGAGATAAGTACGTCAATGGAAATGGCTGCCCGAGAAGCACAGCAGCTAAGTCTATCAGCCCAAGTGCACAAGTTGTCTTTTGAGGACAAGAAGACAACAGCTGGCAAGCCATGCTACCGCTGTGGGAGAATGGGGCATCAGCCATCAGAGTGTTGGTGTAAAGACATAGAATGCAGAAACTGTGGTATAAAAGGTCATATCGAACATGCTTGTGGTAATAGAAAGACCCAGACATACAAACAGCACACTGAGATGAAGAAAGGTGGTTTCTACAGAAACAAGAAGAAACGTGTGAATAAGATGGAGCACGAACAGGACGAGCAGAGTGACTGTGAGTCTGATGATGATGATGATGATGATGATGATGATGATGATACTGTACATGTGTTATCTGTGCTGGACAGTGATGATGGATACTGGGTCACACCACTGTTGGACAATAAAGCAGTGCGGATGCAAGTGGACACCGTCACACGTGTGTCCATGGTATCAGAGGCTGTTTTCAGAGAGAAGCTGCAGCACCTGACTTTTCGAGTGAGCAAATTGAAGTTAAGGACCTACACTGGAGAGGCTGTTCCAGTGTTAGGAGTTGTGAATGTGACAGTGGAACACAACAAGCGGAAGACGACTCTTCCACTGTACATCATTCGTGGAAACCGTCCAGCTCTGCTAGGCCGGCGATGGCTTGAGAAACTCAGACTGAACTGGCAAGAAGTGTTCATGGTTAAGGATGGAGACACAGGCCCCCTACAGGAGATTTTGAAGAAGCACTCCAAAGTTTTTGGTGGAGACCTTGGTAGCATGAAGGACATTACTGTTAAGCTGACAGTCAAACCAGGAAGCACACCGAGGTGTTTAAAGGCTAGACCTGTTCCGTATGCCATCAAACCCAGGGTAGATGCAGAACTAGACAGATTGGTGGAGAGTGGGGTGTTGGCGTCAGTGAGCACCAGTGAATGGGCCACGCCGATTGTTCCAGTCATGGATGGGGGTCTAAGACTCTGTGGTGATTTTAAAGTCACTGTGAACCCTGTCTTGATTGCAGAACAGTATCCACTACCCCTCATTGATGAACTCTTTTCAGGTTTAGCTGGGGGATAGAAGTTTAGTAAAATAGACTTGTGTCAGGCATATCTCCAGATGCATGTAGATCCAGAGTCACAGGAACTGTTGACCATAGTGACACACAAGGGGCTATTCAGGTACCAGAGGCTTCCTTTTGGGATTACTTCTGCTCCGGAACTTTTCCAAAGAGCAATGGACCAGATCCTAAGTGGGCTACGAGGGGTCCAGTGTTACCTGGATGACCTGCTTATCACAGGACCGGATGAGCAGTCGCACTTAAGGAACCTGGGGGCCACACTACAAAGACTGGAGGAATATGGTCTTAGAGTCCGGGAAGACAAATGCGAGTTTTTCCAACCTTCTGTCGAGTACCTGGGGCACGTGATTGACAGCACTGGACTCCACAAAGCACCGTCAAAGGTGAAGGCTATTGTGGAGGCTCCATCTCCGACGAATGTGAGTCAGTTGAGATCATTCCTTGGCCTGCTGACATACTATGCAAAGTTTGTGCCTGACCTTGCCAATAGGCTGAAACCGCTCCATGAGCTGCTACACATAGCCCAAACCCGCATTTCATTGTATACCTGTATGCCGTGACAATTAAAAACTCTTGACTCTTGACTTGAACATGGAATTGGACAGACAAATGTGAGGCAGCTTTCAAAGGCGCAAAGACAGCCCTCTCTCAGTCTGAAGCCCTCACCCACTTTGACCCCGCCTTGTCACAGCTGGCGTGTGACGCCTCACCTTATGGTGTGGGTGCAGTAGTATCACACATCATGCCATCAGGGGAAGAGAGACCTATCGCCTTTGCATCACAGACGCTGAGCAAAGCGGAAGGCAATTATGCGCAGATTGAGCGTGAAGCACTGTCTATAGTGTTTGGAATAAAGAAATGTCATCAATATCTCTACGGCAGGAAATTCACGCTACTGACAGACCATCGACCTCTCACCTCTATCTTCGGTCCTCATACAGGCATTCCATCGCTTGCGGCCAGTCGTATGCAGCGATGGGCTTTGTTGCTGTCTTCCCACCGGTATGACATTAGGTATAGGAAGTCGGATCAGCACGGGAATGCTGATGGGCTCTCGAGGCTCCCGTTGCCTGTCACACATAATCGGACACCACAAGCGGAGATCTTCTACTTCAAGGAAGTGACCGCTGCTCCAGTGACCTCAACTCATGTGAAGAAGCACACACACACGGACCCGGTCATGTCTGAGGTTATGGACATCGTCACTCGTGGAAGGGGAGGGGAGATGACACCAAGCTTGAAGCCTTACCTGGTGAGACAAAACGAGTTGTCGGTCCAGTCTGGATGCCTATTGTGGGGCTATCGTGTCATTATTCCCCCACCACTAAGAGGGAAAGTGCTTGACGAGCTCCACTCTGGACACTGCAGGGTCGTGCGTATGAAGGAAATTACACGCAGCTATTTCTGGTGGCCAGGCCTGGATGCAGCTATAGAGGAGAAAGCAAAGTCATGTTCTGCCTGCCAGAGAGTGAGAAACCTCCCACAGCTGGCTCCATTACATCCGTGGGACTGGCCTGAAGAACCATGGCAAAGAGTCCACATAGACTTTGCTGGACCATTGGAGAACCACATGTTCTTAATCGTAGTCGACGCTCATAGCAAATGGCCTGAGGTTGTCGTCATGACGGGCACCTCCTCTATGAGGACCATCGAAGAGCTAAGGTCTATCTTCAGCCGCTTTGGTCTACCACAACAGCTGGTTAGTGATAACGGCCCACAACTAGTGTCTGAAGAGTTCAAGACATTCATGGAGGAGAATGGTATTCAGCACATCAAGTCTGCGCCATATCACCCTGCTACCAATGGGCTCGCTGAAAGGTTTGTACAGACCATGACGCAAGCTCTCAAGTCCTCTCAAGGTACACAGTCCATCAACAGGCGCCTCAGTGCTTTCCTGCTGTCATACCGAAACACACCTGATGCTACGACAAAGGTCTCGCCTGCCTCGGCTATGCTCAAGAGACAACTCCGCACTTGACTTGACCTCCTGAGACCCCAAAAGACGAGGGAGATTGTGCATATGCAACAGAGAGCTCAAGTGGAGAGGCGAGCGTAAGCAAAGTTTCGGAGCTTCACAGCTGGAGACCGGGTTCTCGCCCCGGAATTATACCAAAGGGGTCAAATGGATGCCTGCAACAGTTGTTGCAAAAACAGGTCCTGTGTCATATACAGTAGAAACCAGGGATAATCTCATCTGGAGAAGACACATCGATCAACTGCTCCACACGGCTGGTTTCCATGATGACTCACCTCAGCCGCCATCCTTTGTTCCAGAGCAGGAGACCTACCAGGAGCAGCATTCATCACCAGAAGAGCCCCAGACGCAACCTGCAAGAGTGGCCCCTGTCCCAGGCACACCTAGGCCTATCCCAGCCATCACTTCTCCCAGACCCGGACTCCTACAGTCCTCCCCAAAAGACAATGAAACTGACTTGCCTACTATACGAACTATACAGGTCGTTACCCCAGTAGAGTCAGATGCCCTCCTGATAGACTCACCCTTACAATTGGGGCAGAATAATCCCCATGGTTCAGTCTGGGAATTGAGGTAGTCTACCCTCTTTCCCTAGTTCAGGCAAAGGTTACTAGCCAATGAAAGTTTAAGTTTAAAAACGATTTTGTTAAGTTAATTATAGAATGAGGAATACCCAACCACAGTGACACTTAGTGTTTTTTTGTTAATGTTTAAGTACTTACTTTTTAGGGGAACCTTCAAAGTTAAGGGGGAGGGATATGTTGTGTATTGACATTCTAAGTTTGCCCCTTATTAGATACCGTCACGCCCCCTGCTAATAAGTACGGCCGTCATTGTAATCACCTGTGTTGAGTTTTCCACTAAAGAGCTGTCAACTGGAATTTACCCTTGTCTCGTGTCTCCTCATTATTATATGTTATACTAAATAACCAGATGAGTATACAACAGGGGGGGTGCCACTGCGTATTTGTAACCCCCACCTCTCCTCTGTGCTAATCCCCCAGCGGTGCTCCCTGGCCACAATGTCACTGGTCCCCCTGCAGGATATCCATGGGACCAACCAGCTGATTCTGAGAGACACCGGCTCTGGGGTGGTAGAAGTGGACGTGCATCGAGTAGCTGAACCCCCCCTTGCCGACCACCCGGCCCTAGATCTGAGAGGAGAGGGACTGACCGGAGACCAAGAGGCTAAGCTTGCGGCCCTGCTGCACCGATGGACCCATGTATTCGCTGCACACGAGGAGGACTTCGGACGTACCAAGGTGATTCAACATAATATCCCCACTGGAACCGCACCACCGATTCGGGAGAGGTACCATCCGATTCCACCCAAGCTATACGCAGAGCTGAGAACGCTGCTGCAGGGGATGGTCGACAGCAAGGTGGTGTGCGAGAGCTCCAGTCCATGGGCGGCCCCAGTGGTGTTGGTCCGCAAGAAGGATGGATCCTGGCGCTTCTGCGTAGACTACCGGAAGCTGAACGCCGTGACCCACAAGGATGCATACCCGCTGCCCCCGATAGAGGAGTCATTGACCAATCTGACCCAGGCGACCTGGTACAGTACCCTGGATCTGGCCAGTGGTATTGGACCAGGAGAAGACAGCCTTCGCCACACCACTGGGGTTGTACCAGTTCGAGCGGATGCCCTTTGGTCTGTGCAATGCCCCCGCCACCTTCCAACGATTGATGCAGCGTTGCCTGGGTGGTCAGGTGAATGAACATCTCCTAATATACCTGGACGACGTGATCGTCTATTCCCCAGACTTTCAGAGCCACCTGGATCATCTAGAGATGGTGTCCCATCGCCTGCAGGAGCATGGTCTCAAACTCCAGCCAGGGAAGTGCAGGTTGTTCCACCGGGAGGTGAGGTACCTAGGACATATAGTCAACGGCCAAGGGGTGGCGACTGACCCAGAGAAGACTCAGGCCGTCCGCAGCTGGCCTGTGCCCACCACGGCCAAACAGGTGAAGTCATTCTTGGGATTTGTGGGGTACTATAGGCGGTTCGTCCCTGGCTTTGCCCGGATCGCCGCCCCTCTTACCCGACTGCTCCAGGGCACTGCTGGACGACCGTCTGCGCCGGTGACCTGGGCGCTGCCCTGTCAGCAGGCATTTGAAGAGCTGAAGAGGAACCTGTTGGAGGCCCCCATCTTGGCCTTCGCTGATTACGGCCAGCCGTTCAGGCTCTACACGGATGCCAGCTTGGAGGGACTGGGGGCAGTCCTGTCCCAGGTCCAGGGGGGCCAAGAGCAGGTCATTGCCTACGCCAGCCGTGGCCTGTCCCAGACGGAGCGCAACGACCAGAATTACAGCTCCTTCAAATTGGAACTGCTGGCTTTGAAGTGGGCAATAACCGAAAAATTCAAAGATTACCTCTGGGGGGCCCAGTTCACTATCTTCACGGACAACAATCCGCTGGTGCACCTGGAAACAGCCCGGCTGGGGGCACACGAGCAGCGCTGGGCAGCCCAGCTCGCGAACTACTCCTACGTAATCAAGTACCGGCCAGGGGCTGTCAATCAGAATGCCGATCTATTGTCTCGGTTGCCAGAGACTGGGAACACGACGGCCCAGGCAGTGGAAGGACGGGACCCGCCGGGGAGGGAGGCGGAGGAAGCTGCGGACACGGAGGCGGCAGCCACGGAGGTACGGGACTGGATACAGAGCCAGCGGGAGGATCCGGATCTGCGACAAGTCCATCAATGGCGGACCCAGGGGGCACCGCCACCTCCAGATCGCCGCCATCCCTTATCTCCAGGCCTACGAGGTCTGCTGGCCGAATGGGAGTGCCTGAACCTCCACAGAGGGCCCATTGTGAGAAGAGGGGTGGAGTCTGATACCCACCTGACCGCTGACCAACTGGTTGTACCCCTCAGTCGGGCCAAGGATCTCTGGAAGGACTATCATCAGGCCGCTGGCCATTCTAGTGCCGAGAAGGTGCTCTCCTTGCTGCGGCGGCGGTTCTTCTGGACAGGCATGGGCAAGGCAATACAGCTCTGGATCAAGGAGTGCCCCACATGTGCAGTAAGCAAGGCCGGACCAGAACAACGGGCGCCTCTGAGCTCCATTCGGAGTAGTTACCCGTTTGAGGTGGTGGGTTTGGACTACTTATCCTTGGGGCGGCCGGCCGATGTCTACCCCTACATCCTGCTGATGACTGACCTGTTCTCTCGCTACGCCTTTGTTGTTCCCACCAAAGATCAGACGGCGTCCAGTACGGTCAAGGCGCTATGGACAACACTGATCCAACCCAACATAGTAGCTTACTACAAAAACCTAGGGGTCCGCAAGGACGACTTCAAGCTGGAAATGGTAACAACAGATGAGGTACTCAATAAACTGAGCGCCCTCCAACCTAACAAGGCCACTGGCCATGACAACATCCCCTCCAAATTCCTCAGAGACTCAGCAGCCGCCATCACACCAATCATCACACACATAATAAACCTCTCCATAAAACAGGGACACGTCCCCAAGGACTTCAAAATTGCGAGGGTGACCCCTCTGCACAAAAAGGGCAGCAAATTAGACCCAGGCAACTACCGCCCTGTTTCTATTCTCACCTCCATCTCGAAAGTCATGGAAAAAATAGTCTACGAACAGGTCGAAAAGTACCTAGCGGAAAAAAATCTAATCTACGAATTCCAATCTGGCTTCAGAACATCCCACTCCACTGACACATGCCTTCTCTATTTGAATGACCACATCAAACAAGAGGTGGACGCAGGCAAATACTGCGGCATGGTCATGCTGGACCTACAAAAGGCCTTTGACACGGTCAATCACTCCATTCTGATTGACAAGCTAAAAGCAATTGGTTTTGATAGTCTATCAGTGAGCTGGATGCAATCCTACCTTGAGGGGAGGGAACAGATGGTGGAGGTAAACGGTACCCTATCCCCCCCCCTCACAGTGAGCTGTGGTGTTCCACAAGGAAGCATACTAGGACCGCTACTGTTCCTAATTTATGCAAATGACATGTCGTCAGCTTGTGACTGCAACTTGTTCCTGTTTGCGGACGACTCAGCCCTGCTGGTCTCTGACAAGAACAAGTTACAGGTTGAAAAAACCCTCAGCTCGGAACTAGGCAGAATCTGCATATGGCTCGCTGATAACAAACTATCATTACACATGGGCAAAACAGAGTCCATTCTCTTCGGTTCAAATAACAAACTCAGCAAGACCGACGGCTTCTCAGTTACAGTGGGTGACAATATTGTCACAAGGAAAGATGAAATTACCTACCT
Source organism: Notolepis coatsorum (assembly GCF_963971535.1). Taxonomy (NCBI): domain Eukaryota; kingdom Metazoa; phylum Chordata; class Actinopteri; order Aulopiformes; family Paralepididae; genus Notolepis; species Notolepis coatsorum. Next base: position 148,888,317 of record NC_140167.1, read on the forward strand.
GGGTTCCATCCTAGAGGCTAATCTCTCCTGTGACAAAATGGCATCCAATGTAATAAAAAAAGTCAACCAACGAACTCGATTCTTGTACCGGATCTCCTCTCTGGTAAACAAGAACACCCTGAAGACTCTGGCAGGAGCACTCATTCAGGGGTACTACGACTATGCTTGCACCTCATGGTACCAAAGCACCTCAAAGGCGCTAAAAACAAAATTACAAACATCTCAAAACAAACTGGTCAGACTACTGCTTGACCTTACTCCTAGAACCCACCTCACCCCTGCCCACTTTGACAACCTAGGATGGCTTAGAGTAGACGACAGAGTACAACAACTTGCAATGGGCCTGGTCTACAAGATACACTACACGACCAAGGTACCCATGTACATGTCAAAATACTTCCCAAAGGTCAGTGAATACCACGATCACAACACCAGAGGGAGCTCCACAAATCATGTTAAACCCAGATTCGGCTCAAATAAGGGACTAAACACGTTTCGCAATTATGCCACATCAATGTGGAACGCCCTACCCAAAGCTGTAAAGGAATGTGGATCACTACCCACTTTCAAAACCTCTCTAAAGGGATACCTACGGGAGACTGCAATTCAACACTGGCCCCTGTAAATATCCTAACCCAACCCCCTCCAATGTACAGTCATTTACCTTGTATGGTTTTGTCAATAGTTCAATGTACAATTGTGTTTGTTTGTACAGTGTCTCCTCCCCCCCCCCCTCAATGTACAGTGTTACTTGTTTATACAGTGTGCCCCCCGCCCCCCCCCCCCCCCCAACCACCTCCAATGTAAATTACCCAGTATGGTTGTCAATATCCCAATGTACCCAACCCCCCCCACCCAACCTCCTCCAATGTACAGTTTCGACGTCAAATGTATATACTCCCTTTTCTTGACTCCTTCTGTATCACAAACAGTACTGTATTTGCAAATCTGGTATGTCATAAATGTATAGATGTAGCAGTACTGACTATCTGTATGTCATGTATGTCATATATGTCTATATGAATTGAAAATGGGGGACCCTGATGGAAACAAGACAAACGTCTTTCTCAGGTCTGCATCCCCTTAACAATTGTATGTATTGAGCCGTACTGTATTGTACCCATTCTGCAATCTGTTAAATAAAGTTTTCATTCATTCATTCATTCATTCATTCATTTCATTCATTCATTCATCCCTTTGGGTGTCCAGAACGTTTTTTGACGGATCAGGGGGCTGCGTTTAAGTCCCGGCTGATGCAGAAGTTGTGTGATGTGTATGGGTGCGTGAAGAACCGCACGACTCCATACCACCCTCAGGGCAATGGGGCCTGGAGCGCTTTAATCAGACGCTGCTCTCTCTGCTGGGCTCCCTCGACCCAGACATCCAACCAAACTGGCACCATCAGCTTCCATACCTAGTCCAAGCCTACAATAATGCCATACATGCAAGTACCGGTATGACTCCGCATTTTGTGGTGTTTGGTCGCCATGCCAGGTTACCAGTGGACTTGATACACGATGACTCACCCCCGCAACGGAGAGCTACCCTGGAGGGATGGGTTCACGGCCATCACCAGACGCTGACAGAGGCCTACGAGCGTGTACAGGCGAATGTGACCAAGAGACAGCGGTGGGATCAAGCTCGTTATGACCGAGGGGCGCGAGCAGTACCCTTGCTGCCGGGGGAGCGGGTCTTGATAAGGAACTTTCGTCGGCGGGCCCAGGGGAAGTTGGCACCCCGGTGGGTACCAAGACCCCATGTGGTTATCGGACAGCCCCGACCCAACCAACCCGTGTATCTGGTTCGGCCGGAGGGCCAGGAAGGGCCTGGTCGCACCCTGCATAGAAACAATCTCCGCCCCTGCCCAGCAGGAGTGCCCTTACACCCTGATGAAGTGCTGGAGGGACCGGCAGAAGGTAGGGCCCCCCTGGAAACCCAGGGTCTCCGCTTCCCCTTCCTGCCGCCCCCGGCGACCGCCCAGGGCGGTTACATCCTCCCGGTCCCAGAGCTTCACCTTGGCCCCGCTGTACCAAGACCTGTGGAGGAAGCCAGATTACCTGTACAGCTAGAGGAAGCAGACCCTGCAGTGGTCCCCCTGAAGGTGGTACCGCCTCGACGATCCCGGCGCCTGGAGTCGAGTGGAATGGAAGGAAGTCCTGGAGAGGTTGAGGTACCTGTCGATCCCAGGGAAAGAGGGAGCAGCCAAGGGAATGGAAGGGCCGAAGCCGGGCCTGCAGTGGTCCCCCTGGAGGCGAGACCGCCTCGACGATCCCGGCGCAGCAACCTGGGCAAGCCCCCCATCCGCTTGGTCCAGCTGTGATGACCGGGACGGCCATCGAAATAGGGCGGGGGAAATGTCGCGGGTGGGGTATGTGGGTGTCTGTATGGAGGTGTGGATGTACCTGCGGGATCCCAAGAGGAGGACGTGCCCCGGGATGGTCTGGAGGAGGACCTAAAGGCTTACCTGGCTGATATAACAGGCAAGTGTATATCGGCCTATGATGGGTATTCAAATCACCGTCAATGTACTGCACCATGCTGTCCTTCTTGTCTAGACGGAGTCCAGGAAGTCCCGGTGGGAGAGTGGAGAGCCATCCTGGGAGGATGGTGATTTTGTGCAGAAGACAGCGACAGCAGGCGAGTGCAGGACCACCAGGGGGGGGTAGCCTACTTAACGTCATGCAGTCTACACATGTGTGCCCTCTTTCTTACGCAGCTGGGGAGTGTCATTGGAGGGAGCAAGAAGTGGATTGGCTGGCTGGCGTGGCGGGGCAGTGCCCGGAAGTACTGGCGCTGTTGAAAGGAGGATCAATGGTGGACAGTAGCAGAAAGAAAGGAGAGGACGACACCAGAGGACGCAGAGCTGCAGGAGTACGAGGACACGCAACTCTTTTTGTCTTGTACTTTTCTCCAGTGGAACATTTTCCTGTTGCCGACTGCTGTGGAACGGGTGGAGCCTCAGACTGGAGAGACATCGTCGCAGCACTGCACGCCGTGAGTAAATGGATTCAAGATATCAGAATACGCACCTGACAAGCGAACTGGTTCCCGAGCGGTCAATGAAGAAATAGTGACTGCATTGGAATTATGAATAATATTAGCAGTGTGGAGCTGAAGATTAGCAGAACGGCATGCAGTAAGCCTGTAAAACCGTAGAAGATTTGAGCCCAGTATTTTGTACGCTCCACCCTCTGTGAACTACCTCTCTCTCTTTGTTTTATCATATGGAGAATATATAAATTGTGCATAGTGACGAACCCGTGAACGGGGGGACTTTGCTATTACTGACTTTGCCTTCCATTGCAGGCAGGAGGACATTATTATACGCCCTCGCTTGGAGTATACTAAAACACCCCAGTACGGACAGAACGGTTTTAGCCCGAAGGCGTGAGGGGCTACGGGAGCGGAAGGGGGAGGCGTCCTTCCGACCCTCACCTTCGGGCCCCGGTCATAACTAAACCTTTTTTTTGTATTGTTTGTAACTCAGCGCTTCCACTGCCCCAAACCTAGGTTAGGATATGAGAGGAGTATTCTAGGCCTGGTCACAACCCCTAGCGGTGAACAGCACCCACTATTCTATCCCAGCCCCCTTAGTTTCTGTGTGACACTTAGTGTGTATTTACATAACCTGTGTTCTCTATAATCATTTGCCGTGACTCCCCGAGGGATGGTGTGATATATATATACCTATTTTAGGCTATTTGCAGTGAACTGTGTTTTGAGGTGTAGTGTGATTCTAGACTAGTGTGTGATAGTCATTGACCCGTGTGCAGGGTGAGCACTTTTATTCACGTGTGTAGTGCCTCAGGGGCGGGGATAGGTAGCGTGGGTGGGAGTAACAGCCTGGGGGTGGGCTGTCAGGGCATTGAGCGCTTCCTCCTTTTTAACTACCCTAGGCCTAGGAGGCGTGGGTCTTTTAAATAGGTTAACTAGTAATTATTTATGTAAAGTATAACCATTGTGTTAGATATCTATATTTCCTACAATAAAAGCGTTCTTACTGTTTCTCAAAGCATTCTCCCGTATCTGTTTGTGGTCTTGGGGAAATTCGTTGTGGTAGGACGGCTGAGCCCTTTGGGAAGTGTATCTGTGCATTTGCACACCTTAACCTTAGACCTGGATACTTCCCGTGGGGGCCTGGCGACAATAACATGACTTCTACAGTAGAAGTAGTGCATAAGTTCTACTGGTGTATCATTTGTACACCTTTAATGTATCAATACATTCATTGATCAATAACCTACGTATTATTACCATGCTACTTATGTTCATTATTATTAACGGGAACAATTTAAATAAATAACATTAGTTTGAGAAGCTATAGTGGCAGCTTGTCATTAACTAATAAATGAGCAATGTGCCACGATGCACCTACTAAAGAAGTTGTGGGTGTTGACAGAGTTTAATGTCCAGGCTGCAGCTGATGTAGTTTATACGGTTTATTGTCCAAAGAAGATGATGGTTGAGAACAGAAGTTTGCGTCAGTGAACAAATATTCTCTCTCAGCAGGTGCATACTACTTGAAACAAGTAACCACACCCACCCCCAGCTAGACAGAGCGAAAGTTGGGCCATGCGCCTGTGACATGCAGGTGACAGGTCCGTTGTTGTGACAACGGGCCTGTCAGGCGCGTGTGCCCCACTGCCCCCCAACAAAACCCCCAAAGGGCGCGCAACTCCAGTAACATAACAACTTCAGCATCAAACATACAGAACACATTATATAGCTTACATACATTACATACTAACCATGGATGACGAAAAAAAATTCACAGTTATTCAGAACTTCAAGGAACTGTACGATCCGAGCTGTCAACAATATAAAGACAAGAGAGATCAGGCATGGACATCAATTTCATTAACGATGGGCTTCTCTGGTAAGTATACCTCAGTTAGCTAGCTAACTATACTGCCCTGTCAAGGCTAACCGCAGTAACTTGAAAAAAGTCAAAATTTAGTTATGAGTGAAATTGACCTTGTTAATAAATGTTTTATCTTGTGACCAAGTTTCAGATGTTAATGTCGCTCAGTTTTGGAGATATGGGGTTTTAAAAACTGCAGTAACTACAAAATCACACTCAAAACTCAGGCAGACCGCAGTAACTTCCAAACAGTGAAAAATGGCTTTAAAGTGTTTTGACTTGCCATCCAAAATGTGTTATAGGTAGATAGATGATAGTACCCAGATTTAACATGTATTAATGAAGTAATCTTTAGGCATACAAAAATATGACATAATTATTTTAATTAACCCCAAAAAAGCAGATACTGTACTCTGCTGCACGATTTCCTTAAATAATTATACAGGTAATGTACAGGCAAAGTGCAGTAACTTCAAATACAATGTTGTTTTCCCTCCAGCTTTCATAACTTAATCTAGCCATTTTGAAAATGAAATTTAATACCTGAATATATTGGAATGATAATGATCCAAATAAAATGGCTAGGTTAAGTTATGAAAGCTGGAGGGAAAACAACATTGTATTTGAAGTTACTGCACTTTGCCTGTACATTACCTGTATAATTATTTAAGGAAATCGTGCAGTATCTGCTTTTTTGGGGTTAATTAAAATAACTACGTCATATTTTTGTATGCCTAAAGATTACTTCATTAATACATGTTAAATCTGGGTACTATCATCTATCTACCTATAACACATTTTGGATGGCAAGTCAAAAAACTTTAAAGCCATTTTTCTCAGTTTCACTGTTTGGAAGTTACTGCGGTCTGCCTTGACAGGGCAGTATAGTATCAGACACAGCTACCTGGTGGCGAATTATTTGCCCATATCCTCTTATGACTAATGTTTATATTTAACACTTTGAGTGCCACTCACGAGATATCTCGGGTTTTTAATAGTGACGTTGAATGCCACTCACGAGATTTCTCGGATTTAAATTTTTTTTTTTTTTTAAGCGATCTGAAAAATTATTTCATCACCCGAGCCTACCCGAGTATAGCCGAGCGGCGCCGGCGATCACTGTGGAAAAAAGCGGCCCCTGTCGTCTCCCAGATGACATAAGTGATTTTGGAATGGACTCAATGAAAATGAATGGGGAAAAAAATCCGGTACTCCACATTTTCCAGTTCACTGATCCAGCCGGGGTTACCACAGTTCATTCTGGAACCTCAGATCCCCGCTGATCATGGAGTTGTACAGTATCGCGTTGGATCCATACACGTATCGATTTTTTCGAATGGTGATCAGGAATTGGAATATACCAGTTGTGTAACTGAGGGGTACAATTCCCTGACTGTATTGATAAGTATGGTATCATTAAACCACTACCGCTTTATGTACTTTAACTATCAGACCGGATCCATGTGAGTACGGTCGTGGAGTCTGACCACAAGATTGTTCTTTGCACCGGGATGGTGAGTTCACGTTGGATTAACGTGGCGAGCTGCGCTCCTGCTAGGGCTGCGCAGAGCTCTAGACGCGGGATAGATTGTTGCTTGCGTGGGGCTATTCTTGAGCGAGCCAGGATGAAAGCAGTATGTATTTCTCCTCCCTCCTCTCGGGCACGCAAGTAGGCCACCGAACCGTAGGCTACTTCGGAGGCGTCGCTGAATACGTGCAGGTCGATCTTGCATGTCTCTGGCCTCACTGTGGGTGGGAAGTAGCTGCGGCGTATATTAACACCTGGGAGTGAGCGGAGTTCCATCTCCCACTCTCTCCATGTGGATGCAAGGTGTTCGGATATGGGATCGTCCCAGCCCTGGTCTTTGTCCCATAGCGCTCTTACAATCATCTTTGCCCTGGTGGTGTAAGGTAGAATACATCCCAACGGGTCATATTGTCTGGCGAGTGTTCTGTATACACTCCGTCTGGTGGTCGGTATTGCTGTTATGTACTAGAGGCCTGGTCACTCCTGTTTCACCAGGGCAGGCAGGTGAGGGCTGCCAATTAGCCAATTAGTGCTGATTGGTTACCTGCTGGGGAGCTTCAAAGGCAGACCCAGAAACACACATGCACGTTCTGTGCCTAGTGAAAGAGCTGTCAGGTTCTTACAGTCCTTGTCCGTTGGGTTACCAGTACATTAGTTTATAGTTATATTAGTAGTTCCTTGGTTTAGTAGCATTTTTGAGTTAGAGCACAGGGTTTTGGTGTTGATTACACATAGGTTGCGTACCCATGAGCCAGGGTCGTAACAATTGGGCGCTCATCCGGGATCTTTTACCCCTAGAACTTTGTTTGGTGATTTTTTTTTTTGTGTTGCACGGGGTGTCATCATGTTATGGTTTGGGTGGTGTTCGTTACACATGGTGTAACGTGGGGGCTGAGCCATTTTCATCAAACAGGTGAGTATGCCGTATTTGTTTGTAATTTGATGTGACTACTTATGCTGTTAAAATATATAGTTTAGTAGGCACCACATGTAGATAGGGACATTATTTTCTGGTTGTGGGTTAGCGTCCGGTGCACCACGTACTCCTGGGGCGGTCAATGAAATGATTGTATATGATCTTTGACTGGTAGCAGGTGTGGTTGAAGAAAGTTAGGTCTACAGGGCATTAGTTTAAGGGTAGGTAGGTTAGGGCGGCCAGGAAACACAGGTAGTGTGGTAGGGCTTGATTTAGTGTTTCTTAGGGTAGACATGTGGTAGGCCGGGGTTTTCTGCAGTTTAGACGTAGAAGCATATGTGGTCACATCAGGTTAGAAGGCGCACCTGTTTGGAAAATTTTGTTGGATTTATTTTGTTTGTTTAAGTGTTTGGTGAGCATACCTGGTAGCACCTAACACCCTGCGTGTATGACACGTCTATTTAGGGTGGGTGTGTTTTTTAAAAAAAAAATTTTTTTTGGTTGTTTGTGCAACCTGGAAAGGTGCGCTCCGTAGAGCTCACATTTCCACCGTGTTCCATTCTGGTTGTTATTGTTGGCAATTAGCATTATTCGTTGTTCTTCAGTGGTTCGTTAGTGGTTCTTCGTGTCTGTGAGGTTGGGTGTGTAGCTTGGGGTGTCTAGTTCAGTGACAATGGCTTCCATCAGGGACTTTGTTGATCGCCCGTCTCATGACTTATTAGACAAATTTTCCAAAGAACAACTGCTCGAGCTTGCTGTGCACTACAAGGTCGAGCTTACTCCCAGTGAGAAACGTTTGAAACCATCTGCCTTGGGTGCTTTGCGGGTTTTGCTCATTAGGGGACAGGTGCTTGAGGAGAGGGTGGAGGAGCCTCCATCGTCTGGGGCGTCTCCGCTATTACCTGGTGTAGAGGGTGAGTGGAGGATTAGGGAGTTGGAGTTTAAGGAGAGGCAGCTAGAGCGAGAGCGTGAGGAGAGGAGAGAGGAGCGTGAGCTTAAGGAGAGAGAGAGTAAAGAGGAGCGTGAGCTTAAGGAGAGAGAGAGGAAAGAGGAGCGTGAGCATGAGCGTGAGTTTAAGGAGAAACAACTGTTGCTGGAGCACGAGCGTGCACAGAAGGAGCTTGAATATAAGTATGCTGCCTTGCAGGCGGGTGCTCTGCATCCAGAGTCACGTTCCGGGTTTGATGTAGGCAGGAATATTAGGATGGTGCCACCATTTTTTGAGAAAGACGTGGAAAGATATTTTCCCCTTTTCGAAAGGGTGGCAACCACATTGAAGTGGCCTGATACCGCCTGGACACTGCTGCTACAATGTGTTTTGGTTGGTAGGGCACAAGAAGCCTACACTGCTCTGTCCCTTGAACAGAGCGCTGATTATGAACTTGTTAAAGCTTCCATATTGAGGGCTTATGAGTTGGTCCCCGAGGCCTATCGTCAGCGTTTTAGAGGTTATCGTAGGCAGGAGGGGCAGTCTTATGTTGAATTTGGAAAAGAGAAGGAGAACCTGTTTGACCGGTGGTGCACCTCGCAAAAAGCAGAGTCAAGGGAGCAGCTCAGACAGTTGGTTCTCCTAGAGGAATTTAAGAGGTGTGTTCCTGATAACGTTTCCACACATCTAAATGAGCATAAGGTATCGAAGATAGCCGATGCTGCTGTCTTGGCTGATGAGTTTGTGTTAACACACAAGTCTGTCTTTGTAGAGGAGGGCCGTGTGGAGTCCAGGGGTAGTAGGCGTCCTTCTCAGGGGAGCCGGTTCCCGGCACCCGTGTCTGCTGGTCGGTTTACTTCGACTCCTAGGCAAGGTGGCTCTGCTAGTGCATTCCCAGAGGGGGTTATCTGTTTTTACTGTAAGGAGCCTGGTCATATCGTTGCTGGATGCCCTGTGCTTAAGCAGAAAAATGTAAAAACTGTGGCTCTGGTAGAAATCATAGACAGGACACCTATGCCGACATTAGAGGGTGGGGTGCGAAGTATCAAAGGTGCAGACAGGGAGCTAGAGGGCTCCTCAACATTTAGGATGGAGGGATTTGTTTCACTGGTTGGTGAATTAGGATCAAGGCAGGCTATTACAATATGGAGAGATACAGGAGCTTTCCAGTCTCTCATTCTGGATGGGATTTTGCCATTTTCGGAAGATTCTTCATTGCATTCCGGTGCCATTGTTCAGGGCTTTGGAGGAGGCTTTGTGAATACTCCTTTGCATGAGGTCTCGCTAAACTCTCCCTTAGTATCAGGCAATGTTGTCGTAGGAGTGTGTTCTCACATTCCCATAAAGGGGGTGTCCTTCATTCTAGGGAACGATTTGGCCGGTGGCAAAGTGCTGGCTACTCCAGTTGTAATTCCCGTCCCTGTAGTTTCTGAGGTTCCTGATGAGCTCGCACAGAAGCATCCAGGAGTGTTTCCTGTGTGTGCGGTAACACGTGCAATGTCAAAGGTCAAATGTGACACCCATGAGGTTGTTAACTTAGATGGTGATATGACACTTAGTGACACGTTCTTTGTTGAGTTGAAAAGTGGCCCTGATGAGGGTTTTGGTAAGGTGATACCGTCTCATGAGCAGTTGGTACTAGAGCAAAACAAGGATGTCTCCTTGTCGTCCCTCTTGGAAGAGGCGGTTTTAGAGGATGAAATGGTAGATACGTCTCAAGGATACTTTGTTAGCAATGACGTGCTCATGAGAAAGTGGACACCACCTAACCTGTCCAGTCTGGATGACTGGGGCAGTGTGTTTCAGATTGTTGTTCCAGCCGTGTATCGTCCTGATATACTGCATCTAGCACATGATCATGATCTTGCTGGTCACATGGGGGTCAGGAAGACTTATGACCGTGTGCTGAGACATTTTTGTTGGCCTGGTTTGAAGTCAGATGTGGCACAATATTGTCGCTCGTGCCATGTGTGTCAGGTGGTTGGTAAACCAAACCAGAAGATCCCTCAGGCTCCTCTGCAGCCTATCCCTGCCGTTGGGGAACCTTTTGAGCGGATCCTCATTGACTGTGTTGGTCCCCTCCCTCGAACTAAGACAGGGAACCAGTACCTTTTGACTATTATGTGTGCAGCGACCCGTTTTCCTGAAGCCATTCCTTTACGCAAGATCACAGCCCCAGCTATATCCAAAGCTCTGGTTAGGTTTTTTTCGACTTTTGGCCTACCAAAGGTCATTCAATCAGATCAAGGGTCTAACTTCATGTCCCGTCTCTTTGCTCAGGTCCTCCAGCAGTTGTCTATCCAACATTGCCCTTCCTCTGCCTATCATCCAGAGTCCCAGGGGGCGCTGGAGAGATTTCACCAGACTATCAAAACAATGCTGCGGGCATATTGTACGGAGTTCGACAAAGACTGGGATGATGGAATCCCTTTGCTTCTGTTTGCTGCTAGGGAGGTAACCCAGGAGTCTCTTGGATTCAGCCCGGCTGAGCTGGTGTTCGGCCACACAGTGAGGGGTCCTTTGAAACTGCTGAAGGAAAAGTGGTTGGCTGACCAGACTCCTTCCTCTACTAATTTGTTGGACTATGTGTGTGACTTCAGGCTTAAGCTTAGTAGAGCATGTGAACTAGCGAAAGAGAACCTAAAGGTAGCCCAAGGAAAAATGAAGGTGTGGTATGATAGGCGGGCCCGACATAGGGTGTTCTCACCGGGAGACAAGGTGTTGGTTCTCTCGCCTATTCTTGGGTCTGCATTACAGGCTAAATACAGTGGGCCATACTCCATTGAGCGCAAAGTTGGTGAGGTCGACTACTTGATTAAAACTCCCGACCGCAGGCGCAAGAGTAGATTATGTCACGTCAATATGTTGAAGGCGTACAATGATAGGGCTCAGGTTGACCAGTCAGGGGTCAAGCCTGTGGCTGTTCTAACAGTTTCTGCATCTCCTATTGTAGCCGACTGTTCTGTGTCGAAGGAGATTTCTCAGGGCCGGTTGCCAAACACCCAGATACTAGGTGACTTGGACTCACACCTGTCGTACTTACCACTTCCTGAGCGTACGGATGTGGTGCGCCTACTTAGACAGCATACACGTTTGTTTTCTGATGTCCCTAGTCGTACTAATGTACTCGAGCATGACATTGATGTTGGTAGTGCAGGACCAATTAAGCAACATGCCTATAGGGTGAATCCGGAAACACGAAGGATCTTGAGCAAGGAAGTAGACTATATGCTGAGACATGGCATTGCGGAGCCCAGTTCTAGTGCGTGGAGCTCCCCCTGCCTGCTTGTTGATAAGCCAGACTGCACTCATCGGTTCTGTACTGATTTCCGTAAAGTTAATACAGTAACCAAGCCGGACTCGTACCCTCTGCCTCGGATGGACGACTGTATCGATCGGGTGGGTTCAGCAGCCTTTGTAAGTAAATTGGATTTGCTAAAGGGATACTGGCAGGTTCCGCTTACTCCGCGAGCACGTGAGATATCCGCTTTTGTCACACCAGAGAGTTTCTGCCAGTATACAGTGATGGCCTTTGGCATGCGAAATGCCCCAGCGACGTTTCAGCGGCTAGTGAACAAGGTCCTGGGCGGGGTAGCGTTCTGTGAGGCATATCTGGATGACCTGGTTATCCACAGTTCCTCTTGGTCACAACATGTGGAGCATCTGGCCGAAGTGTTCAAGCGGTTGGGTGATGCTAACTTGACAGTTAACCTTGCGAAATGTGAATTTGGACAGGCCACGGGTACCTACCTGGGTAAGGTGGTTGGACGTGGGCATGTGTGCCCCGTTACAGCTAAGGTGGAGGCTATAGTGGGCTTCCCTGCTCCCATCACCAGGCGGGAGTTAAAGCGCTTCCTAGGTATGGCAGGGTACTATAGGAGTTTCTGTAGGAACTTTGCTTCTGTTGTTGCCCCTTTGACCAATCTGCTCAGTCCTAAGGTACCTTTCGTGTGGACTGAGACTTGTCAACAGTCTTTTGAGAGCATCAAGGGTATTCTGATTAGCGCTCCCGTTCTGTCAGCTCCCGATTTTCAACTGCCATTCAAGTTGGCAGTGGATGCTAGTGACCTCGGTGCTGGAGCCGTCCTCCTGCAAGAGGATGCATTAGAGGTGGAGCACCCAGTGTGCTACTTTTCTAAAAAGTTTGACAGGCATCAACTGCACTACTCTACTATAGAGAAGGAGGCGCTCGCTTTGGTTCTTGCCTTGAACCATTTTGATGTTTACGTGGGATCCTCCAGTTTACCCCTTGTTGTGTATACAGACCATAACCCTTTGGTTTTTCTTTGCAGCATGGTGAATTCGAATCATCGTTTGATGCGATGGAGTTTGTTCCTCCAGGCGTATAACTTGGATATTCGCCACATTCGTGGGAGGGACAACGTGCTAGCAGACGCCCTCTCACGATCGTAGTACCGGTGTTTGTGGTAACCGTTATCGCTGTGGTGGTAGAGGCCCTGACAACTAAGGGGTCACAGTTGTTTTTTGTTTTGTTTATGGGTTGTTGTGTAGTGGTTGCCTCTTGGGCAACCAGTTTGGTGGGGGAGGTGTTATGTACTAGAGGCCTGGTCACTCCTGTTTCACCAGGGCAGGCAGGTGAGGGCTGCCAATTAGCCAATTAGTGCTGATTGGTTACCTGCTGGGGAGCTTCAAAGGCAGACCCAGAAACACACATGCACGTTCTGTGCCTAGTGAAAGAGCTGTCAGGTTCTTACAGTCCTTGTCCGTTGGGTTACCAGTACATTAGTTTATAGTTATATTAGTAGTTCCTTGGTTTAGTAGCATTTTTGAGTTAGAGCACAGGGTTTTGGTGTTGATTACACATAGGTTGCGTACCCATGAGCCAGGGTCGTAACAATTGCCGTCGACCTTCCCTGCTCCTTGGTCAGGGGTTTGTGTCTATAATGGAGCGAGTCTGTTTTGAAGCGCCAGACTAGTCCTAGTGTCATTTCTTGGGCTTCTCCTGGGATGGTCGCCATCCAGGTGTCGCTGCTCGCGGCCTTGTCCTCTGGGGAGAGGCTGCGCAGTACTTGCGGGTCGCTGCTGGCCCACTGCCTGAGATCAAAGCCGCCTTTGATCAGGGAGGCGCGGAGCTTGAGTAGGAGAGCCTCGGCTTCTTCTGGCGTCGAGACGCTTTGTAAACAGTTGTCCACGTAGAAACTATTTGTCACACTTTGTTGGACCTCTTCATCTGCTGCTGGGTCCTCTGCGACGTGCTTTTGCAGTGCAAACGTAGCACAGCATGGGCTGCATGTGGTTCCGAAAGGGAGGACTTCCCATTGATAGATGGCTGGGTGCTCATCTCCGATCCTCTCTCTCCATAGGAACCGCAGCAGGGGCTTGTCCTCCTCCACTAGTCTCACCTGCAGGAACATCCCTTTGATGTCGCCGCTGATAGCCACCTTGTCCTGGCGGAAGCGTAGTAGCACGCCTAGTAGGGAGGGGCCGAGTGTTGGGCCGGCCAAGAGTTCTTTATTCAGATTTTGTGATCCGATCTGGTAGCTGCAGTTAAACACAATGCGATCCTTGCCGTTGTGGTGGACCTTGTGGTGCGGCACGTACCATGATTCGGTCGTCTGATCGGCCTCTTTAATGTCAATTTTCTTTATGTGTCCCGCTGTGATTAATTTGTTAATCTCAGCGCGGTACACAGCTTCTTGAGCGGGGTCTTTGGCTAGGCGCCGCTCTGTGTTCAATAGATACCGCTCCGTCGCCTCTTTTGTAGCGCGAAAGGTGGGCATTCCTTCTCGCCTCAGGAGTGGAGTTGCGTATCTCATCACTCCGTTGACGTTGACTCTCTTTGTCCCGTGCTCGAGGAGGGCTATAGCGTAGATATCTTCCTTAGAACGAATGTCTTTCTTTTCGTTCTTAAAGGGCATTGTCTCTAGTGTCCATAGCCTCTTGACATGCTGCAGGAGTGTGGTGTCTCCTTCTGTCGCTCTGGAGTGGAGGCAGCTAGTGGCTGCTGTTCGGTTAAGAGACTTGGCGAGGGGGCCTTGTAATGTCCTGGAGTTCTATCTCCTCGGCGCTCTCCTCATCTTGTTCCGTGCAGAGTTCCATCTCTGAAGGGTTGTCTTCCTCCCGGAGCTCTTGGGGGACTACTTCTTCGGTCTTGGCGGGGGGTAAAGTCGTGTCAGTTCCCTCCTGGTCCCCACCGTGAGCTTGGTCAGTTACATTAGAACCCACTAGGGCCTCTGTGGTCGGGGTATCCTGGTTGATAGGGTCGGACATAATTTTACTTTCTACTTTTACCGCGTTTACCGTTTGTAGAAGGCTAGGCAGTATACTGGCAGCGTAATCCTCTAAGTACTGAGGTGGCTGTCGTCTACGCTGCGGGCGTTCTACTTTAGGAGGACCGTTTCGTGGAGTGTTCATCATAGGCCATTTCAATATTAATACCACTATATTAATATTACACTGATTACCATCCTGCTCGAAGGACCAATTGTAACTGAGGGGTACAATTCCCTGACTGTATTGATAAGTATGGTATCATTAAACCACTACCGCTTTATGTACTTTAACTATTGGCCATACAGTACACAATATCTAAATATGATGAACACTTTCCCACCATGAAACCAGGTCCACACAAAGGTAATAATCCAATATTTAATATATAGCAAAAGGTACATATAATATTCACCATTACATTTATGATTTGAATGCTCTTGTAAGGCAAATGAGTACTCGTGGGCAAATCAACACTGAATGTCCAATCTCTGGTTACGCAGGAAGCAAGTATACAACCTGGCTCTTAGGGAATTATATCTATGGTCACTTAATGATTATAGCTGGATATACTGTAGGAGTCCTGCCGGTTGTAAGCCAGTAGGGGGGGTAGGAGAGCCGTCGGCCGTATCCCGTCTGGTCAACGATTTCTAGGGAGACTTCACGTACAGAAGACAGTGCAGTAGAATCTTGATCCACAGATGAATACACCTTGGCTCTCTTGTAGGCTGTAGCTGTAGCTGTAGCTCCACAGTGAAGAAGAAGCGAGGCGACCTCAGTCTGGTCTGAGCGCCGTCTCACCTTGACTCCTTTCGGGGTAGATCCAACACTCACCGGTGTTGGCGATTATCCGCTCCACAAATCAAAGTACCAAAGCAAATATATATTCCATGCCGCATAGGGCTCAGCAGTCGTCGGGTAGGTAATCCAATGTACAGGTCCACTCGGTCCTTGCCTAGAACTCCTCGGATGAAAGCACCACGTGTGGTCTGCCTAACCTGGTTAAGACTCTAGATAACACGAGGAAGCGATGGGGGTGCTGCTCACTTTAGAACTCTAACCGCACGATGCACCATACATAATAGACTATTATTACTTAATAGAAATACGGTGCCAAACTCTGGCAATTCAGCTATTAATTCGCACGAGGTCTCACTGCTATTCTAAGGCCAAACAGGCCATACTACACCGCACGCGGTATCGTGGGGTGAGGCTTCACGTTCTGTTACTTAGTTGGGTAGAAGGGTAAAGGACTAAGAGATAAGAGGAATTCTACATTTACTTGCGCCCTATTTATATGCACGTGAACAAATAGTGCCACTCTGCTTTCGGTAGCCGTATTCCTGCGCGGAGCCGGGGCTAGTAAGGGCATGTCTCGTCGGTACCTTTGAACTTCAACGCCAGGGGCTGGTCCCTGGCGCCTGGTCCTTTTGTCCAATAAGAGAATGAACTATTATGGGCTGTAGTAGAATAAAGGAATATTCCGTGTATATGTACAAGGAATATACAAGGGATATCAAACGATATACAAATACTATTCAATATATATCCATAAATAAACATATATATTCGGTTCAATATGATCCTTCACAACAGCCGCCCCCTAATTAGTCCCACCTAATTAGCTAAGCAGAGACAGATTAACCGCACTGTCCACTACTCAATGTCCGCTGTAAGGGTCAGTCAACTCACAAAGTCATAGGGTCATGGTCGTCATCGATAGTATCGGGGAGCCTTGGCAGTTCTATTAGCCTCGCCACGGGTCGGGTGTAAGTCCGTCCTTGGACGAGCACTTCAGCTGCTCGGACCTTTCCATCGGCACTGGTGATCACTTTGCTTACGCGGCCAGCCGGCCACATAGCTCGGGGTAGTGACTGGTCGATAATCATGACGACTGTTCCTTCTGTCAAATTGTCTCTCTCTTTTACCCACTTCTGGCGGGTCTGTAGAGACGGTAGGTAGTGGAGTAGGATCATAAATAAATAAACATATATATTCGGTTCAATCTGATCCTTCACAACAAGTTGGATACCATCTGATGTCAGGTAAGGACTCTATGTTATCAGTGTTAGGATAATCAGAGTAAGTTTGATGAAGATATAGGCTGTTTTGTGAAATGTCTTCTTTCGGTTTCACTGTAAAAGTCCGAGAGGAAATCAACGAGGCGATTATCCGTGCGAGGCCGTAATGTGCTTGCGTGCACGTATAATATTGATCATCTAGCGTTTATTTGAAAACGATTAATAAAAAGGCCGACGAATATCAACGTTGTGGAATATTCCACTAAAAGACGATTTTCATAGAATGCTCCAGAATGAGCTGTTTTTTATATCAAAACGGGGGCTTTTCTAACTGCTCTGAAACGGAAACAACGCGATAAAAAACAATCTGCCTTGACAGCACTGACTGGAAAATAGTCTTTGATAATGCGATGGGCAGATTAGACACATAGCCATAATTTAAAACATAGATTAGGCGATATTAACGTTAACATTGGCGCCGATGGTGGCATTCAGCCGGTAAAAAGGAAAACCAGGCGTGGCGCTCAAAGTGTTAATAGGCTATAGTACTCAAATGTAATCAATTAATGGATACTTTTATAATTATTAAATGTAAATGTCTAGTTTCTACACATCACAAACATTTATTTATTTGTATTACTTTTCAAGATGACTAGATCCTGAATATCAGTGCTTTAATCCAACCAATCTCCATCTAGTGGATATGAAAAAGAATACAAGGAACACAAATCAATATTCACATTTTCAATTTGCAGTTGATGAATGCCAAAAGAAATGGAAGAACCTGAGAACAACGTATGTTTGAAAAAGAAGATCAAATCTACCAAGTGGGTCAGGAGCAACGGGGGAGAAAAGGTGGAAATACATGGAGATCATGGCCTTTCTTCTCCCCTACACCCAGGGCAAAGGGTAGGCCTATGTATGTGGTTAAAGAATTACACTTTAAAAAACAGAGCCTAAATCAGGGGTGGGCAACTTTGTTGCAAAATGTCCACAATCAATCTGGGGGGCCGCATTGTTTATCGGCAGTCCGGCCAGTAGTACCCCATCACTCAAATAGCCCTAATAGTCACACGGTATATAAACAATTAAAATGTGTTGTAACTTTGTTTTTATTCCATTTCAAATGCATTTAGTAATGCAATTTCAACTTTATGAATTTATAAACAGCTGAATTTAAAAGTATTGCTGTGTAACCCCAAATATATACAAAAATGATCAATTATAATTAAGGCTTCTAATAAAATAAATGTATGAACTTAAAGCCCACTGCTCAACAAACACAAAGCAGCATTCCTGCTGCATTTCACTACAACAGTAAATCAAACGTGCAATAATAAATGATTTTGTTAAATGTATAAACTTTTATCCTGCTACTAAACAAAACATTATAACACTGAAATGCATGTTATGGATATGAAGCACTCAGGAATGTTTTGTTTAGTAGCAGGATAAAAGTGTATACATTTAACAAAATCATTTATTATTGCACTTTTGATTTACTGTTGTATTGAAATGCAGCAGGAATGCTGCTTTGTGTTTGTGTTATTAGTGTTATCTGAACACTACAAAAGTAAACAAGTAAAGTGCAAGTAAAGTAAAGTGCAATACTACATGCCTCCCATTGACCCTTTATCAAACTGGCATGACATTCACCCTCGCCCCACAGTGGGTCAATAATGGTTATAATAATAATAATAATAATAATAATAATAATAATAATAATAATAATAATAATAATATAATAATAATAATAATAATAATAATAATAATAATAATAATAATAATAATAATAATAATAATAATAATAATAATAATAATAATAATAATAATAATAATAATAATAATAATAATAATAATAATAATAATAATAATAATAATAATAATAATAATGGTCCCCTCTCTACACCTCTCCATCATCTCCCCCCCCCCCTCTCTACATCTCGGTCTCTCCATTTGGCGCACAATAGCAGGAATGTCAACTTCAATGTTTGTGCATGCAATCTGCATCAGATGAAATAATGTTTCATCCGACAGCCTGTTTCTCTCCTTTGACTTGATGTGCTTCATGTTTGAGAAATTGCTCTCACATATGTATGTGCTCCCAAACATACTGGCCATAGAGAGGGCAAAGTCCCTGAGGAGTGGGAAGCGGGCTCAGGTAGCAGTTTCCAAAACGAAATTCCCCTCTCATTTCTCTTTGCTTGAAAAAAAGGATATGACTGTAGCTCGCACAGTTCAAGCTGCAACGGTGGGGGCTGCTCTGACACCGTAGCGGTGAGGGGGCTGGCAAACAGCGCTATCCGTGACTGCATGCCGTTGAAATCTTCAAACCGATCATTGAATTGCATTTGCAGTGTTTCAATGTCGCTCCTGTACTTTCTGACGGCTCAGCCATCGGATTTCTGTGTGTAGCTGCAAGTCGCCATAATCAGTGTCCATCTCTTCCAAAAAGGAGACAAACTTTCTATGGTTTAGTGACCTGTTGCCTCCACGAATTAGATTGGTAACCTTGGTAACCAAATCCATAACATGGCTGTAGTAGTCAAGCTTCTTGGCACAGAGAGCCTCCTATATCAGATAAAAAAAAAAGAAAAACGATTTAACGACTCTCGCATATAATTTGACTACACTCGACTCGCATTGGTCATTATAGTGAACCACAATAGATGGAAATTATGTTAGCGAACTTACCTGATGTATAATGCAGTGCAGCATTGGACACTCAACGCCACTCTGCCTTAGAAGCCCGGCGAATCCTGTGCGTTTTCCTTTCATTGCCGGTGCTCCATCGGTAACAACAGCCGACAGTTTATCAAAACCCCCATATTGCTGCACGGCACTTTCAACAGCGTTTCATATGTCCACACTAGGGCTGACCCCTATTAGTCAAATAGTCGACTAATCGATCTAAAGGAGCCATAGTCGACTGCCAACTCTTCTTAGTCGAATACAACACAAAAAAAATTAAAAAATTAAAAAATTAAAAAATTAAAAAATTAAAAAATTAAAAAATTAAAAAATTTAAAAATAAAAAAATAAAAAAATAAAAAAATAAAAAAATACAAAAAATTAAATAATTTTTTTTTAAATTTTTAAATTTAAAAATATTATAATTTTTATTTATTTTTTTATTATATTGGCCTGGGGCCGCATGGAACGTCGGTGAGGGCCGCCAGTTGCCCCTCCCTGGCCTAAATTATGATGTTGCCCTACTACAATTAGGGATGGGTACCTTTCACATTTGAACCGATACCGGTAGCGGTACCGGTACCTGTGAATCGATACCAGTAAATTTTTTCAGTACTTTAGTCTCAAGAAATTTAATTTACCTACCTCAGTCGTAAAAAAAAAATCCAAACTTCAAATAACTACAATTTCGACAGTTTTCGGCTTGCCATTGCTCCGACTGCTTTGTTGTTGAAACAAGTCAAATCCTAGGTAAGCATATATTGTGCGTGTGAACGTTGACATGAAAAGAAAAAAGTAAAAAAAAAAAAGTAAAAAAAAGTAAAAAAAAAAAATTTAATAAAAAAGATTTTATTTTATTTTTTATTTTTTATTTTTTTTCGGTTTCTCACTTGATTCGATACTCGGTAGTACCGACGTGTTTCGGTTCGGTACCTCAAAAGTACCGAATTCGTTACCCATCCCTAACTACAATACATTTTAATTTGATGCTAATTGTGAATGTGAAGCAAAATGGCACTTTGTTTTTGACGTCACATGGGGTGTTATTGTGTCAAATTAAATATCCTCACTGAAAATCAAGTAAAAAATGTTTCTATGTTTATAGTGGGGCGACAAACTTGTCTGAGGACAATTTTATGTCTGGCCCTGCATGCCCCCTTGAGGAAGATGACGATGGGGAAGAGGAGGATGCAGCTGTCCCGGCCACCCCTGCAAAGGTTCGGACACCAGCCCCTCTGACTGGCTGGGGAAAGAGGAAGAAGGCCGGGGAGAATTTGGACAACACCTTGATGAGCTTCATCACAGCTCCATCGACGCCTGTAGCTGCCCCAACACAGAAGATGGCGATGGAGCTCTTTCTCCTCAGCCAAGTGCCTGTGATGGAGGCTCTAACCCCTCCATTGCAGGCAAAGGCACAAATTGCCATAATCAAAATTCTGGTGGAACTTCGTGCTCTCCAGGAGCAGGGCAATGTAGCTTCAGCTGGCCCATCAACCATGAGGCCAACACCACGGCAGTGGGAGCACGGGCAGAGGTACTGTGAGGATTCGCCTGTTCCCTGAACCTTTACCTGTCTACTCTCCTTCACCAGCCCCCACCCTTGCGATGATTTACTCTCCTCTACTCTTCACCAGCCCCCACCCTTGGACTTTCTTGTTCAATTACCATCACGCAGCTGTCATAGTTTGTGATTAGCGCCCCTGAGGGCTTTATATACCTGGACCTCCCTTCCAGTCCTGGTCGGGTCGTTCTGTATCTGTGTTCACTCTGTGTTCATGGAGTTCTGTACGTTACCATCCTGTACGTTACCATCACCTGCCGCGTCTCCGGCGTGAGACGACGTGCCAGCCATCACCACCTGTCGCCGTTTGCCTGGAGTGGGACACCGTCTTCGCTCTCTAATTCTCTACGGGAGGTTTTCCAGTGTTCCCACTCCAGACGTCAAGCCGGCGCGCCATCGCTCCCTATTTCCACGGGAGGATGGCGTCTCTTCGCCCCGGTCCCCTGGGACCCCTGTGTTCTGCGCTGCCCGTCTGCAGCATCCGAGGAGGAGGAAGAGGATCTCCGTGCCTGGAGTGGGACACCGCCTTCGCTCTCTAATTCTCTACAGGAGGTTGCCAGTGTTCCCACTCCAGACGTCAAGCCGGCGCGCCATCGCTCCCTATTTCCACGGGAGGATGGCGTCTCTTCCCCCCGGCCTACGCTGTCGGGTCCCTGTCTCCGTGCCCGGCCTCCGGCGTTGGGCCCCTGTCTCCGTGCCTGGCCTCCGCCGTCGGGCCCCTGTCTGCGTGCCCGGCCCCCCCGAGGAGGAGGAAGAGGATCTCCGTGCCTGGAGTGGGACACCGCCTTCGCTCTCTAATTCTCTACGGGAGGTTGCCAGTGTTCCCACTCCAGACGTCAAGCCGGCGCGCCATCGCTCCCTATTTCCACGGGAGGATGGCGTCTCTTCCCCCCGGCCTCCGCCGTCGGGCCCCTGTCTCCGTGCCCGGCCTCCGCCGTCGGGCCCCAGTCTCCGTGCCCGGCCTCCGCCGTCGGGCCCCTGTCTCCGTGCCCGGCCCCCCCGAGGAGGAGGAAGAGGATCTCCGTGCCTGGAGTGGGACACCGCCTTCGCTCTCTAATTCTCTACGGGAGGTTGCCAGTGTTCCCACTCCAGACGTCAAGCCGGCGCGCCATCGCTCCCTATTTCCATGGGAGGATGGCGTCTCTTCCCCCGGCCTCCGCTGTCGGGCCACTGTCTCCGTGCCCGGCCTCCGCCGTCGGGCCCCTGTCTCCGTGCCCGGCCTCCGCCGTCGGGCCCCTGTCTCCGTGCCCGGCCTCCGCTGTCGGGCCCCTGTCTCCGTGCCCGGCCTCCGCTGTCGGGCCCCTGTCTCCGTGCCCGGCCCCCGCCGTCGGGTCCCTGTCCCCTTACCAGGCCTCCGCCGTCGGGCCCCTGTCCCCGTGCCAGGCCTCTGCCGTCGGGCCCCTGTCCCCTTGCCAGGCCTCCGCCGTCGGAACCCTGTCCTCATTCCCTGTAAGCAGCCCTGGCCCGTAGCCCTGGCCCTTAGCCTTTGTCCCTGACACTTAGCCCTGTCCCTTAGCCTGTTCGCCTCTTAAAGGCACAGTGCCGCTTTTTCCATATTTCCTTGACTCTAGTGTTTTTGTGTTCTCCCCTGTTCCCCTCTCCAGTGCCCCTGGTCCTGGTCCTTGACATTTAGCCCTGGCCCTGTCCCTTAGCCCTAGTCCATTAGCCTGTTCACCTCTTAAAGGCACAGTGCCGCATTTTCCTTATTTCCTTGACTCTAGTGTTTTTGTGTTCTCCCCTGTTCCCCTCTCCAGTGCCCCTGGTCCTGGTCCGTGACATTTAGCCTTGGCTTTGTCCCTTAGCCCTAGTCCATTAGCCTGTTCGCCTCTTAAAGGCACAGTGCCGCATTTTCCTTATTTCCTTGACTCTAGTGTTTTTGTGTTCTCCCCTGTTCCCCTCTCCAGTGCCCCTGGTCCTGGTCCTTGACATTTAGCCCTGGCCCTGTCCTTTAGCCCTAGTCCCTTAGCCTGTTCGCCTCTTAAAGGCACAGTGCCGCATTTTCCAGTTTTCCTTGACTCTAGTGTTTTTGTGTTCTCCCATAAAGGGACTGTTCCGCCTTTTGTTCTATAATAAAGATTTGCCCTGTTTTGGCTTACTCTCATACCTGTCTTGTGTTGTGCGATTGGGGTCGGTTACAAACCATAACAGGTACCTTACACCTTTTAATTACTGGGAGCAAAATCGATACATTGCACCTAACCCCTCCATGTACTGTCCGGATCCCGCCACCGATCTAGAGATTTAATGTCTCAGCCAGTCTCTCTCTCCTCTGGTCCTCTGCCCTCCTCTGGTCAGTCACCCAATCCTCACCCTTCATTCGGGACGTACCAAGATTGAGAAACTATAGAAAACCATTGCCAGTCTACCAAGCACACAACAATAATACCAATACAATGAAAAAATAACCACTGCAGAGCACATAGTAATATACACAAAACAAATAGCTCTGACAGGCACCATGTTCTAGTTTAGACCTCTAATTTTAAATGTATTACTTCCCGTAACTGGGAACCATTTTTTATTTGCTATTCATCATCATATCTGATGTATAATGTTACGTCTTGCAAGTGTGTATAATGTATGTTCGGACCAGACCTCTTGTTCACTTTGCTGGTCAGACTCTTGTGTGTAAGAACATGAGGTCTCTGACTGTAAACTGAACTTTCTGCTGTGGCCACAGGGAAATAATTAAACTATGCTTTATATTTTTTAATAACTCGAGTCAGAATGATTTATACAGCGGCTCATCTTTTGTCCTTTAATATTTTCCATAACAGATGGACATGACACGCAGCTATGAAGGCAGTTAAGATGCAGTACCATCAAGGAGTGTCCACCCCCCAAACCAGCACTCACTGCAATATCAGGCAAGTGTTTTCACCACTACACTACCACACACACAATTGTTATAGTGAGGGTTAAGGTTTGTTTTAAGGTTCGCGTAACGGTTATGGTTAGTTTTAATAAAGGTTAGGTTCATGATTATGTTTAGGGTTAAGGTTAGTTTTACGATTTGCTTAATGGTTATGGTTAGTTAGCATGCGCCGACCCGCATATGGGACGTTTTTAGGACGATTTGCCCACCGGCACTTTCACGACCCCTAGTGGCTCGGGTGTGCATATTTTGTAATACAATATATATATTGAATTGAAGGCTTATTTGTTGCCTATCGATCGCGAAAAATCAGACAAAATCCGTTCAGCGGTTCTTGAGTTACATGCCGGTATTTGAGGTTTGTGCAAAGTAAATGGTATTGCGCAAAATACCACTCCCGACTCTTGGCGCAGTAATTCCGTCAATCTAGATCCGATCTCGAAAATGATTGTGGATCAGCGGCTGGGTGGCACAGCGGACATTGTGCTCATCACCAACGCAAGAGACACCGGTCTCGAATCCGGCTGTCAGCGTTGCCTCCGGCTTGGCCGGCCATCATACTGACTCAATTGGAAGAGTCAGCGGGAGGGAAGTCGATGGGTGGTAATCTGGTCGTTGTAAACAGCGACTCCTACAGGTCGGTCAGGGCACCTGCACAGCAAAGACAGGAGATGGCGGGGGCAGTGTGAGCCTCCCACACGTTACACCTCGCCAATCAGAGTCCGCACTGGCAGGTGAAAAGAAGTGGCTGGCTGCCTCCACATGTATCGAAGGGGACGGACATGTGATGGGCTTCTACCCTCCCTACAACTGGCCAGTGGGGGGCACATGCGAGCAACGATCAGGACAGGGGAGGGAGAATTGGCACGAGAGGAAAAATTGGGATGGGAGAAAAATCACAGAAAAAAGGAGGAGAGGAGACTTCCGGTTCCTATCAGCAACGCATGGCTGGCTGATTTTGCGGAGCTCAGCCACATTAAGTTTGATTAAGTTTTTATTTTTATACCATTTTATTTTATTTTACGTTAGAATCATGTCTAAACAGACACAGACCAGGATGGGAATGCTGAACGCCCGATGAAGTGGAGGAGGACGCGCCGATTAAGTTCCTCGAGAAAATGATACCGAAGTGGTTCCCGAAGCTAGCCTGCCCCGAGATAGAGAGAGCTCACAGGATCTTCAGAGCCGCTACCCTGATGAAGAGCGAGCGTACAAACCCTCGCACATTCATCTTCTGCTGCCTGAGGTTCCAGACAAGACAGGATATTCTAAAAGAGGCCAGGTTGAATCCTCCGGTGGTGAACGGCCGTACCCTGAGATTCGCCGCAGATTTCAGTGACTACACAGCGAGGCGCCGTAGAGCTTTCGCCAGGGCCATGGATCTAGCATGTGAAAGGGCGGTGGAGGTATACCTATTGTTCCCGGCAACGCTGAAAGTAAAGACGGGATGAGGAGAGGTGTCGTGCAACCGTCTATTCAAGTCACCATCCAAGGCGGAGGACTTCATTCGGAAAAGCAATACAAACATCTTGACTGAGAGGAACAGACCGCCCCCGGTGGAGCAGACCTCGAGCGACGAAGAGTGAGAGGCCGGAGCAGGTACCTGAGGCTGGCTTCACGCGAGGCCTGCTAGCATGCTAGCTATCCAAGCTAGCGGCCCTGAAGAGTGGAGCGGGCTCCACACGTGGGCTGCTAGCATACCAGCTAACCAAGCTAGCGGCGCTGGAGCACGAGAGCTGTTAGCACACCAGCTAGCTATCCAAGCTAGCACTGTTGTAAACACAGCCGACCGCAGATATTTCAGTCCTCAGAACGGTAACACTTGACTTCTCTATACGGTATTGTCTCAGTCACGAGCATGAATCTTGACTATTTGAAATGTAATTCAGACGTCCTTTACTCTTAGAGTATCGTTTTTTTTTTTTTTTTTTTTTATATATTATCGTCTGTCACTCGAACTATGCATTGAACTGGCTGGACAATGGCGCGGCCCAGGTCAGTCGCCGTTCGTTTTGCTCCGCAAAGATTGTGCTTACTTTTAGTTATTATGTTTATTTTTACTACTTTTTTATGGAAAATACACTGGTGGGGACGTCATATGACCGCCAGTGACTTATAGACCTAACTCCGGACTTAAAGAGGAGTTTAGAGACACTTTATGCCAAGATTGGCCATCGGAGATCAGGCGGGACAGAGACAAAGACAAAGACGGCGGCAGGAAGAAACACAGGGGCAGGAGAAGTGGAATCAGAATAAGGCTAAAAAGATCTGCTTACCGTCCGGCGATCCCATCCATCTTTCTGGCAAATGCATGTCCGCTGGAAAATAAAATGAATGATCTTCGGGCGAGGGTCCGATTCCAGCGAGAGGTGAGGGACTGGCTGGGTAAGCCCAAAGGAGATAAAGATACTCTCCAGTTCATGCTCCCCGGACCTGGAACATCTGGCCATTCAATGTCGACCGTTTCATCTCCCCCGAGAATTCACCGCGATTATTATGACGCCGGTGTACATCCCTCCCCAAGCGAACACCGCCAGGGCTCTGGCGGAGCTACAGGGGCACCTCAACATCCACCAGATTAAACATCCGGACGCAGCAATGGTCATAGCCAACGATTTCAACCAGGCGAATCTGAAGGGGAGGAAACACGCTGGATCATTGCTACACCCCGTTCAGAGCCGGCTACAAGGCTGTACCGGCTCCTCCATTAGCGGGGGCTACAAGCACATCAGACCATGACTCCATCTTTCTCTATCCTGCTTACAGGCAGAGATCACGTGACGGCGTCGTGTCACGTGAGGTAAAGAGATGGTCCGACCAATTAGAGGCCACGCTTCAGGACGCTCTAGTGGACGTAGACTGGGGAATGTTCCAAGGAAGCGCCAGTGACGTCAGCGAGTTCGCAGACACTGTTGTTAGCTTCATAGCAACCTTAGCTGATAGTATCATCCCCACAAAGAAGGTGAGGGTGTTCCCGAACCAGAAACCGTGGGTGGACAGTACTATCAGAGCAGCTCTGAAAACTCGCACCACTGCTTATAACCTGGGCAGAGAGACAGGAAATATGGAAGAGTATAAGGCTACAGTCTATACTCTGCGCAAGGCTGTTAAACTTGCTAAGAGGACGTATGCTGACAAGATGGAGGCACAAATGGCACAGAATGACACAAGAGGCTTATGGCGGGGACCATAAGCCATATGCCGTGACAAATAAAACTCTTGTATCTTGTATGGCGGGGACTGCGGACGATAACTGACTACAAAGTCAGCGCCCCTCAATGGGGAGCGACGACGCCTCTCTCGCGGACAAACTCAACTCCTACGCTCGGTTTGGTGCAAACAGCGGCGACGCTAGCTCACCGGCTAGTGACATCACTGGCGCGCCGGCTGTCGTGGAGGGGGGGGGGGGCATCCGCAGGGGGGCAGGGACGCTCTCTCATTGACGGAACACAGTGTGAGAAGAGCATTTATGCGGGTGAACACCAGGAAGGCTGCTGGCCCAGATGGGCTCCCCCTCCACACATCCACCAGTGTAATCGAATGGCCTGCAGTTACACAGGGATAGACGATAGGGGGCGGTATTTTCCCATCGGAGCTCCTAGAGGGGCTGCTGTACCAACGGGAGACTCGGTTGATGAAATATGAATTCAGATCGCTAATATAATAAAAAAAACGACAATTACCGTCTGTGGCACTCAACGGGTTAAGGTTCGGTCGCTTGATTTTCCTCGGGAAATACTTTTTAAACCGTTCAAGAAGAGCTTGGAGGTGAGTTGTTATAGACATCCTCACTGTATTCACACTCAGTTCATTTTCCTCCATAAATTAATTAAGCTCTGGAAATCCAGCCCATTTTTACTCCAGCGCTCGAGTTTCCTCGTGAACGCTTGTATTTTATCATTGAGCGACAGGATGGTTGTGTTTTCACCTTGTAGTGACAGATTAAGTCCATTCATTTGAGCAAATATGCAAGACAAATATGCTAGCCCTGTTATCCAGTCGGGATCGGAGAGGTGGGCAGCGAGCTGGGACGCATTCTGTCAGAAACAAGCGCGCCTCATCCCGCAGCTCAAACAGGTGTTGCGCGCGACTTGCATTATGTACATACCTGCACCAACCCTCCCGTTTTTCTAATAATTTATGTAGGACAAAGGAAATCCATAGGCTGAATATGATTTATTATCATCATTTTAGGTCTATTATGTTACATTTTAAAGCATTTCTTTTATCAGTTTAATGTATTTAAATTGTTTTTAACACACACACACACACACACACACACATGCTGACATGCACACACAGTATTAAAATAAGAAAGGTGTTTCAATATTGTTATTGTTTTGGTTGTTTTGTTGTTACCTGTTGGTCTAATATAGGGAATATCTGTGCTATTTGTTTTTCTAAGCAGTTTCAATTAGCATTTGATGCCCTGTTAAAAAACGAAAATTTGAACTGCAATAAAATGATGATGGATCAATATTTTTCTCATTCTTTTCCTCCTTTTTTTAGAACGGGTTATTGTTTAATTTACATAATGATTTAATTAATCACAATTGAAAATCAACCCTTAGATGCCAGTTTTTTTTTAATTTTTTTATTATTGGTCTTTTTCCCCCTCCATTTTCCTCCGATTTTCTCCCATCCCAATGTTAGTCGTATGCCAATTCCCAGTCCCTTCCTGGTCGCTGCGCTTTACCCCCCACAGTCAGATCATCAGGTGCAGATCCCGGCGGAGGGGGGGGGGGGGGGGGGGCATGTCCCCCCCCAAAATAGGAAATATATGAATTGTCCCCTCCAATAATAATTATGTGGTATCAAGAGTAGTGTATCTACTCCCACTCTGTAATTCTAGTTTCGAAATACTCCTAAAAGCTTCATTTGCGTATTAAAATCATAAACATTTTCTAGAGTACTGCATAGCCTACATATGCAACAGTAACTTGCGCATAACGCATGGCACAGACACGGAGCCCTGCGAAGCCTTCTATACAGTAAACTAACTTGATCGTTAATATAACTGTTGTCCTTGTATCTTTTTTTTTTTTTATAGGATTTTCTTCTTTTTTTTTTTGCGTTTTATCGCTTTATTGCTACTGGGCAGTCCAGTAGAGAGAGACAGAGGAGGAATGGGAGACAGAGTGGGGGGAAGACATTCGGCAAATAACGACGGGTTCGGGGGTCGAACCCGGGTCGGCCGTGTCGCATGGTTCGCCACTGGGGCGCCCTGTCCTTGTATCTTTACGCTTACGAAAACATTAAATAATATTCAATCAATAAAAACTTGAACTTGAACTGTGCGGGAGCTCACAAATAGACTGTTGTCACAATGTAAATAAAAACGTGCACTGAGAAGTTACAGTATGTAGATGGTTGATTCTTTGTATGACAGTCAGTCAACCCTTGCAAAAAGTATCAGTTTTATTTAATGAATTGAAAACAACATTGGGTCTCATTCCCGAACAGATTTATGACCAAACATTTCCTCTTAGGCAGATTTCTGCCCATTTAAGACATATTAGGGCTGGTAGCGCGATTCCCCAAATTTTCCTGAGATCAGATTTGAGCGTGGTAGAGAGCAGATTTAAGAGTGCTGAGGAGCACACTTATGATTGATTGACTAATTGAACATTTTATTAACTTGACAGACTGTGTTCTCATAGTGATTCCTTCATGTCAACGCTACAGGCCTCATTGGAATTAATTACTTAATCATAATTAAAATAAATATGACAAAATTTGTAAGATAAGAAATTACGCATTTGATGTCGGAAAAATAAATAATATGGATTCATCTGATCACAGGGCAGCTGGATTAACCATATCTGAACCAGCTATTTTGGACAAATGTATAATTACTTTAATTACTCAGATATTCAAATACAATTATGCAATTATTGTGAAATGATTGAAAATAATAATTATTTAATGCCTTCTGTGGAATTTGTATTTCTTATTTGTTACATATCTGTTTGAATGATTAATTATATGCATTTGAAAGAATGCAGGTCAACATGCAATATATCCCATTGATTGGTATACAATGGGACAGACCTTTGTTTGATATAGCTATAAACCTGCATTCCTTCGAATATATCATTAATCAATTAAACTTATATTGAAATACACTATATAGCCTATACACCAACCCTGAAAGGACAGTGGATAAATAAATAAATAAATAAATAAGAACTAAAGCTAATTGTGTGGAAATAGACTGCATTAATATTCCATAAGTCTTGTGTGCGCCAGTATATCCTACGTGTCTAATGAATGAACAGTATTGTAACGTTCGGGAGACTATCCTCCTTAGGATGGTATCCCACTGTCTACCTGGGTCACTCCTGTTGTTATGGGTTCACCTTGTATGTCACCACTGATTGCTGTCATCACTAATTGTCTGTCACACCTGGGTGCTGTCATTGGTTGACAGACTGCTGTCACTCATTGACAGCGTGGAATGTTGAGTATGTGACCTATTTAACATTTGCTCTATTCCTTGTCCTTTGCTAGAGCTTCACCTAATCCTACGGACAGACCTACAGCTGGACAAGCACAGACATATTGTCTTTCTCCCTGTAATTATATTATACGCTTTTCCCTGTTAATAAACAGTACAGCTGTTTTGGAAGAGTAAAACATTCTCCGTCTCGTTCTTCTTCTCGACAACTTGGAAGTCACTTACCCGTTCGTAACAGAAGCTCTAGCCATCATGACTTCCAACGAGGAGATACGGGACGAGATGGTGAGCCTACGGGACCAGCTCAGGATAATCATGGAGCGGCAGATGGCAGTCGGTGTCGAGCTAGGTCGACTGGGAGATGTTTCCCTGGCTTCTCAGGAGACAGCGGAGACAGCGTTGGCGGCGGTGAACCAGGCCCGCTCTGCGGCCGCTGGGACGACATCAACGATGAGATCCGCAGCCGGAGCATCATCGATCGGCGGGGAAGGCGAGCGGGGGTATCCGGTAGATCGGGAGGACTACCGAGAGCCACGCCTGCCGGCGCCGGATCGCTATGGAGGGGCTCCAGCCAGCTGCCGTGAGTTCATCGCCCAGTGCTCTCTCATTTTTCAATTGCAGCCGCGTACTTTCCCCAGTGATGTGGCTCGGGTAGCGTATATTATAACTCTCCTCACGGGTCGTGCTCTCTCTTGGGCCACAGCGGAGTGGGAGAGTGGGTCTGTGGTCTGCCGCGACGCGGATGCCTTCACCCTGGAGTTACGCCGTGTATTCGATACCTCCAGGGTATTTCCATTTACGAGGCCGGCAGTCGACTTATGTCCTGCCGGCAGGGCATTCGCGCCGTAGGAGACTACGCCATTGATTTCCGCATTGTGGCTCGAGAGGCGGACTGGCATGAGGTTCCCTGCTGTGTCCACTTCTTGCATGGTCTCTCCACTCGCATGCAGGACGAGCTGGCTACGCGGGAGCTACCCGAACGCCTGGATCTGTTGATCAACATGGCCATTCGGTTGGATAATCGTCACCGGGAGAGGGGACGCGAGAGGGAGGCTTCGTCACAGGTACTCTTCCGCCCCTCTCCTAGTGTCGATCGGCCAGCATACCAGCCAATGAGAGAGCACCGGGGCGATGACGAGCCCATGCAGCTGGGAGCGCTGAACCTCTCTGAAGCGGAGAAGCAGAGGCGGGTCAACGAGAAGCGCTGTTTTCATTGTGGCCGCACGGGGCATCGCTTCGCCGCCTGTCGTGGCTCGGGAAACGGAGGAGCCCGCTAGGCCTGGGGAAGGTGCTAGCAGGTGGGCATGTCTCTCCGGTCATAGACGTTCACGACTCACATACTTTTTTTGATGTCACTGTCAGGTGGGGGGATTCTTCTAAAACGGCCAAGGCTTTAGTGGATTCGGGGGCTGCGGGCAACTTGATTCATGTGGGGGTGGCTCTAGAATGGGGGGTTCCCTTGGAAACACTAGAGGTACCCATCCCTGTCCGTTCGCTGGACGGCCGACCGCTTGGTTGTGGATTTATTACCCAGCGCACCGGGAAACTGTGGGTTCGGGTGGCGGGTAGCGAGGGGGAATATTTGAATTTTTTTGTTGTTATGTCTCCTCATTCTGACATTGTTTTAGGCCACCCTTGGCTTGTGCTGCATAATCCTCTTATTAATTGGGCTACGGGTGAACTCTCCATGGGAAGCGGCGTCAGCGCTGACGCTGGCGTGAGTTCATCCGTCCCCCCCCCCTCCGTCCCCCCCCCCCCCCCTCTTTTGTCTCTCTCCAGGTTGACGGTGAACGTTGCAGATTCCTTATTATCCCCCAACCCCGATTTGGCAGGTGTTCCTGCGGTCTATTGTGACCTGGCAGACGTTTTTAGTAAAACGCGTGCTAAAGCACTACCGCCTCATAGACCTTACGACTGCACCATTGATCTTCTACCCGGCGCTTCTCCGCCCCGGGGACGGATGTTCTCTCTCTTCCGCCCTGAGACAGTGTCCATGAACACTTACATTCGAGAGGCACTGTCCGCGGGGCATATCCGACCGTCCACATCCCCTGCAGGCGCTGGCTTCTTTTTTGTGGCTAAAAAAGATGGTGATCAGCGGCCGTGCATAGATTATAGGGGGTTGAATGACGTTTCCATCAAGAACCGTTATCCTTTACCGCTCATGGACACCGCCTTTGAGTGCTTACAGGGGGCACAGGTCTTTTCTAAACTTGACTTACGTAATGCATACAACTTGGTCAGGATTAGAGAAGGGGACGAGTGGAAAACTGCATTTAATACTCCTAATGGGCATTATGAGTATTTAGTCATGCCTTTTGGTTTAGCTAATGCTCCAGCAGTTTTCCAAGCCCTGGTCAACGACGTGCTGCGGGATCTAATTGGGGTGTCAGTGTTTGTATATTTGGATGACATCCTTATTTTTTCTCGCGATATGGTGCAACACCAACTGCACGTTCGTGAGGTGCTTCAACGTCTCCTTAAGCATCAACTGTTTGTTAAGGCTGAGAAGTGTGTGTTTCACACTGACACCGTTTCCTTCCTGGGCTTTGTGTTAACGAAGGGCGATCTTCGCATGGATCCAGCCAAGGTGAGTGCAGTCTTGGATTGGCCACGGCCTTCGTCGCTCAAGGAGTTACAACGTTTTTTGGGCTTTGCAAATTTTTACAGGCGCTTTATTCGCAATTTTAGCGCCTTAGTCAATCCACCTTGTATGTCACCACTGATTGCTGTCATCACTAATTGTCTGTCACACCTGGGTGCTGTCATTGATTGACAGACTGCTGTCACTCATTGACAGCGTGGAATGTTGAGTATGTGACCTATTTAACATTTGCTCTATTCCTTGTCCTTTGCTAGAGCTTCACCTAATCCTACGGACAGACCTACAGCTGGACAAGCACAGACATATTGTCTTTCTCCCTGTAATTATATTATACGCTTTTCCCTGTTAATAAACAGTACAGCTGTTTTGGAAGAGTAAAACATTCTCCGTCTCGTTCTTCTTCTCGACAACTTGGAAGTCACTTACCCGTTCGTAACAAGTATAGGCTTATATTATTCTAATTACTTGTTTCATTAGGATTTAGTAGATACTATATATATGCTCTGCCCTACGTACAGTATAAGTACAGTCTGTATACAGTCTGTACTTATACTGTACGTAGGGCAGAGCATATATATAGTATCTACTAAATCCTAATGAAACAAGTCATTAATGGAATAATAAGCCTATACTGCGTCCATTCATTACGCGCGTAGGCTATACAGTACTGCGCGCGCTTGTACTATAGGGGTACAGTAGGTGCACCGAGCTGTACTATATATGATGACAATACAATTAATCTAATCTAATTTCGATGGGTTGCAAAATGCTTCCGCATCCATTTTCCCACGGCTGCATCATTAGTTGCCTTATAAGGAGCTCTGGAGGCGTTGTTTTTTATGCAAATGACCTAGACAGGGACGCGTGTTCGCGTTTGAGACATGGTGCCATTCCCCAACGCAGATATCTCAGGTGCGAACGTTTGAGACACTGAAGACATATTACCAGCGTGTTGAGGGTGAACTTGTCATTGATTCTGTCTCAGTCGGTTCCAAGATAAATCTTCCAAGATAACTCTTTGGAAAATATTGGGGAATGAGACCCATTGATATTACATAAAAGCAAACTGGCAATAGAAAAGATGTTCAAAATAATCTAGTTCCCTTAAACGCTGTTAAATAAAAATATACAGTGGAGTTTTTTTTGCTTTAAGCCCTGAATATCTTGCATGGGTAGATTTATATAAAACTGCTCTATGATCCTAGATCTTGTCTGTATTGCTGCGGCATTTTAGAGGTGGCTGTTCCACATCTGACATGCGTCAGGTCTTGGGGGTTCCTGGAGCGGGATGCCATTTCTGATGGCCAGATTATGAGCACACTGCAAGCCATGATGATGTGGCAAACCTTTTCAGGCCGGTACACTGCAGCGTGCCCCCTGTGCCAGACAGGCAGAGCCATCAACCCTTCAGCAGGCAAATTGCACGCTCCACAGTGACTCTTGTGCGCGAGTGTGCCCGGTTGTAGATGCGCTCCTGTTGGGGTTGATCAAAGGAGTCATCAGCCATGGCTTCAGTAGATAGCCCCGATCCCCTGCATTTAAATGATATTTTAATTACAGATACCCCAGTAATAACATTACAATTTAATTAAATAAAATTAGGCCTGGGTCGTGCGTTCCTCCCGGCCACCGGCAATGACTTATCAGCCAAATGCAACGATAAATAACATGCATTAATTCGGAAAGACCTATTCCAAATGCTATTTATAGGCGTTGACAATAATTACACTGATGTCGCTATTTTACAATTAACGATAATTAATTACGGGGTCATACCGAACACAGTGTTGAAACTAATGCACGAAAGCTTATTTCCGCGTTGCAGTTTTCTTATTCTACCGCTGGGCGCCATGTACGCACGGTCTGAGCTGTGCATTGTAGCATTTCCCAAGCTGGACTTTACTTCAGACAAAATGAACTCCGTGAGACTGATGGCTATGGTGCGGTATGCCAACCATTTATTGACAGTTTCACCATTTGACACCGTAAGAGCTGAAAGTGGAAACAGACATACAGTCATTAGTTTGTCCAAACCACGTTTTCATAGAAAGGTGTAGCACCGGCTAGCATCTTAGCTAGTTCAGCTCAATACATAACATATGAAGATAGCCAATATAACACAAATAACACAATCCATAAATGAACACATACCTCTTCGCCTTCCAGCTAGGTGCTAAACAAGGTAAAAAGGGGGGTTTCCTTCACAAACTGTTATATTATCCGTTATTTACATTAGTACTCTCTCCCGTCAACCATTTCTCTGAACTAACGTTAACCGGAAGTCGTTGTTACGCAAGAGTATCCACAGCGCGAGGGGGACCACCAGTATTGTCAAAATAAAAGACAGCATTTCAAAATAAAAGACAGCTAAAAACAATTCCACGTAAAATCAAGTCTAACGTTATAAACAGAGGAATTTGGTTCTTTACACTCCCATCAAATCATTGTTGTTTCAAATATTGTAGGAAACCATGCATACGCAAACACAATGATTTCTCAATAAACCATAAGCAATAACCAAAAGTTATGGTATTAAAGTTTTGTCAAACACTTCAAACAAATCAAATCAAATACATCTTTAAGAGATGCAAGGGTGCCTTACTTAGTAAACATCTAGTCACTTATCTAGTAATAAGACCAGCTTCTAAACTGGTCTTTCAAGAGCTGACTGCTTAGTGAGACGTTCACCCTTCTTTCCCAGTTTCCTGTCACCTAGACATATTGTCACTCTCCTAACCAGACCATCTCTATCCACTATAGATTTAGGAACCTAATCTCCATTTATTTCTCGGCAGATCATCATCTTTCATCATCACTATGTCACCTATCTGGAGGTTTCTCTTTGGCGTGTGCCAGCGTTGCCTGATGGCGATAGTAGGTAAATTGGGGAGATAGATACACACGCTCTGGAGGGAGATCGGCCATTCTTTGTTCTTCTGTGTCTCTCCTGAGCCTTCTGCAGGTCACACATCGACGGAGATGAGATGCCACGACCCAACCAAATCCTAAGATCCAGTAGCCCTTTGATCTGATCTTGTTTATGGTTATTCCTTTACCGTGATGTTTAGCCTTTTCATGGCAGTGTGTGGTGATCATCTTCGTGATGTGATGTTCCTTCGGAATGATCGCAGGGTGTTTGACTGCATGGGGAAGATTGGAGTCACAGAGCCTTCCTCCCACCTTGATTACACCATCCTTGATTGCAGGGTGTTTGACTGCATGGGGAGATTGGAGTCACAGAGCCTTTCTCCCACCTTGATCACACCACCCTTGTCTGGAAAGGGTTTGAGGCATTGCAACTTGTTATTGAGTGGCAGCCGAGAGCCTGTCCTCAGTAACTTCAGTTCCTCTGGATATGTTTGTCTCTGTAGGTCTTTGATTATGAGGCACTCCACGTCCTCTCGTTCCATTACTGTGGAGAGACCATTTGACTTCTCTTTGTTGATGCCGTTCTTTAGTTTGTCTAGGAACAGGATGTCATCCTGGGAGACTGTTTTTCCATCCTCCTTGGCATCCTTGAAGTCGGACTCCAGAACGCGAATGGCATCTGCAGGGGTGACTGGTGGGAACTCTTTGACCGCTATCCGGAAGCATTCGCTCGCCTGGCTTGGAGTGTCAAGGCGCGGTGATGAGCACCCCACAATGCTCCATCCTAAATCGGTTCGAACTGCATAAGGTTCATCATTTCCTCCTGATATTACTTGTCTTGGTGCCATGGCCCTTGAACAGTCATATCCTATCAAGAGACCAACCTCACAATCCTGTAGCTGTGGAATCTCGTCTACGACTGTGGAGAGATGATTCCATTTCTTGGCCGTTTCCTTTGTTGGAATGTGGGTGCGGTTCACCGGTATGCAATCCTTGGCATAGGCAGGAGGACGATCGATGTGCAGGGAGGAGCTGTAACCTCGTACACGAAGCCCTGAGACTCTTTGGGTCGTCCTATCATGGTAGTTAACTTCAGTTTAACTGGACAGGAGTCTGCCTTTAGAGTGTTACTGACTTCCTGGTCGACGAAAGTGGTGTCACTTTGTGTGTCCAACAGGGCGTAGACCAGTTTTTCCGTTCCTGGTGTGTTCCTTGAGGACACCCACACAGGCACAATCATCGACGTGTTGGTGGCTTGTCCTGCTCCAGCAGTAGTGACTGACAGTGACGTTGCGGCAGCCTCTGTTTGAACAGCTTTGCTTTGGGAAATGCTTTCCCATGGTGCAGGCCTTTCCTTTCTCACATAGCTGTCATCATGAAGACAAGTGGGATGGTTACCTTCGCAGGTGTCGCAGGAATGTCGATGACGGCAGTCCTTGGCACTATGACCGAATTTCGTGCAGCCATAGCAGAGCTTATTTTCCTTCACAAATTCCTGTCGCTCCGCCAAGGTCTTTGCGATGAACTTGGGACATCCATGTAGACTGTGTTGATTGTCCTGACAGAACACACAAGGTGGCTTTACGTTTCCCTTGGCTGGTCTTTGCCTGTCACTGTCGGCCTCAGTTTGAGTGCTGAGAACACACGCTTTGTTCCTGTTGGGGTCCCTGTTGTTTCGTTTTTCTGTGCTGAACTCAAGGGTGCGGAAAGCATGGAATGAGGTGATCGGATTGCAAGCAATTTCTGCCTCCGTCTCCATGAATGTGGCGAAGTCCTTGAAGCTGGGGAACTCTTGAGTCCTGTTCAAGGCTTCGGTAGTTTTTCTGTTCCAGCTCGACTTTGCCCAGTCTGGCATCTTTTGGATTAGCCTTCTATTCTCTTCACAGTCATTCAATATTTCGAGACTCTTCACATGCCTCATTGCATCTTGACAGGCGTTTAAGAAGTCTGAAAAGTCTCTTAGTCCCTCTGCATCCTTTGGTTGTATTCTTGGCCAATCTGCGAGCCTGTCTCTAAAGGCTCTCTGTACAGCGAAGGCCTGGCCATATCTGTGGTTTAGTTTGTCCCACGCGTCCTTGTAGGCTTCGCTGTCATTTCTATAGAAGGTTCCTTCCAGGGTTTTACGAGCAGGGCCCCCTACATACTTCCTCAAATAATAAAGTTTATCAGCAGATGAGACGGCTCTTGTGTCAATGAGTGACATAAATGAGGCTTTCCACTCAAGGAACTGGATAGGATCGCCATTAAATACAGATGGCTCTGGAACTGGAAGTCTATTTAGAGCTATGCTATCTTGGAAGGCCTTGGCTAGGGATGATACATTTACATCAGTCGACAAGGTTGTGACGTTGGGGGGTTGTCTGCTTGCCGCCGAGGAGGCATTGTGAATTCTTTCGGGACTATTTGAGTGGACGCTGCCTTCCTGTGTGTAAACTTGCAGCCTGGCACAGGCTGTCTTCACGTCCTTCTCTGCCTGGAGGCGTACAAGCTCACGCTTTTCAACTGCAAGCTGCTTTCTTTGTTGCCCCTCTAAATCTTCTATTTTCTCTGTTTGCTTCCTTTCTTCCAGCAACCCTTCATACTCCACCTCCTTAGCGGCAAGATCTGCCGCAGCGTCCACCAGTTTGACTGTCAAAGTGGCGCTGTCATGAGTGATGGATGATTTGTGACTCACTCTCGAGACCGTGGATCCATAGATGGACCGAGCATAGCTGCCTTTAAGCAGTTATTTGATACGACATCGTACTTGTTCTCCATCGAATTCTTTGTCAATGTCAAAAATCCTCTCATAGACGACCTTCTTAATCTCTCTTGTAACTGCCTCACATGTATCGATGCAGCTTCTCAGTTCAACTGATGGTGTGTTGTGACCTCGTATTTCAAGGTAGGCGCTCAACACAGCCTCTTTCTCTTCCTCCAGAGCTCCGGACATTAATGCCAATTCCTTTGCATTAAGTTCCGACTTGAGCTGGTTTCTTGACTCACGGACTCCAGTTTTCCACATTTTATACGCTGAGGTGAGTTTTCTTTCCTTCCTCTGTGCCACTTCTTGTTGCTTTTCAAGCATTTTAGGGGTTGGATGCCTTACTCGGCCTGAGCGTCGGAGGTGCTCCTCGCCGTCCTCCTGACTTTGACCCTTGAGGCTATTTAGGATTTATTTTTTGTTTAGAATTTCCTTCTCTATAAGTTCCATCTCAGTAGTCTCTAGCGTTTGTTCGAGAGCCACTTCGAGCTTACTAATTTTAAACTCTAAGCTATCTATTTGATTTTCCAGCTCTAATTGTGGAGAATGGTGCTCAGTCTCTGCTTGCTTCATTTTTAAATATGCAAAATTAAATCTGATCTGAATAATAAACCGTTGTTTTTACTATTACTATAAAATATCAGATAATCCTTACTATTTTTACTGCACCAAGAATCCTAATTATTTATACTACTCAGAGAGAACCAAAACCTAACACTGAATAGTGTGCTGAATAATGAATATTATATAGGTTTCTTTTCATTCCAGTGAATACCCAGTTATGTTACCATTTAGACTGCACATAGTTATCCATAGAGGCATTTTACAGTCGAAACCAACAGTAGTTATAATCACAGTGCAAAAAACGAGGTTTCTATATAAATCACTTTAGTGTGGAGGGTACCTTAGAATTCTGCATCAAATTAAGAAAATTATAATCACAGTGCAAAAACAAGGTTTCTATATAAATAACTTTAGGGTGGAGGTTCTTGTTGACTTCGATTTCTTCTTCAAACTGTCAATGTGAGCATCAATTGTTCTTATTGAAGATGAATTGTTCCCTTTTAATGAAATAATTGTTCCTTTTCCTTTGTCTGACCGTCGCATCAAACCTTTAGTCAGCTATGAATGTTCTTGTGGAAGATGAATTGTACCTTTTTAATGAAATAATTGTTCCTTTTCCTTTGTCTGACCGTCGCATCAAACCTTTAGCCAGCTGTCAATGACGTGAAGTATTTTTTGTCTACAAGACCCATGGAATGGCGCCGAGTTGCTTGATGAATTGTCCGTTGTCAGCAACTCAGCCCCGTGGTACGTCGTCGTAGACCAGGCTTCCTTGGTGCAGCGGGGGCGGCAGGGATGATGAGGGGCCAGAGCTCTTACTGTAGCATTTCCCAAGCTGGACTTTACTTCAGACAAAATGAACTCCGTGAGACTGATGGCTATGGTGCGGTATGCCAACCATTTATTGACAGTTTCACCATTTGACACCGTAAGAGCTGAAAGTGGAAACAGACATACAGTCATTCGTTTGTCCAAACCACATTTTCATAGAAAGGTGTAGCACCGGCTAGCATCTTAGCTAGTTCAGCTCAATACATAACATATGAAGATAGCCAATATAACACAAATAACACAATCCATAAATGAACACATACCTCTTCACCTTCCAGCTAGGTGCTAAACAAGGTAAAATGGGGGGTTTCCTTCATGAACTGTTATATTAATGAGAGATATCCGTTATTTACATTAGTACTCTCTCCCGTCAACCATTTCTCTGAACTAACGTTAACCGGAAGTCGTTGTTACGCAAGAGTATCCACAGCGCGAGGGGGACCACCAGTATTGTCAAAATAAAATACAGCATTTCAAAATAAAAGACAGCAAAAAACAATTCAACGTAAAATCAAGTCTAACGTTATAAACAGAGGAATTTGGTTCTTTACATGCGTAGATATACGCACAATCTCAAGCACACGTTCAAGTCCCACACTTTGCTTAGAAATGATCGTACGCACGGTTTATGCACATATCTGTGCGTACGCACCGTTGATAAATTAGGGCCCTGGTACGTCCTAGTACGGCATCTTAACGGTTCAATGCAATCAAAATTACTTTAGAAACTCAGACTAGGCCTTGTATTTGTTCAGACATAGACTGAATTTACCCTATCTCTTACATTAGTTAAAATGAATCACAACAACAAGTTAGTATTTATAAAAAAAGAAAAATGCTCACTTCAGGTATAATAATCAAGAGGAAAGTCCTACTGTTTTACTCCATGGTATGGAATGCAGTTGCGGCTAGGGCACCCCCCCCCCCCCTGGTGGAGAGAGAAGAAGAAAGCAGAAATAGTGGTTTTGGATTTTAGATTTCGACCCCTAAAATAAATAATAATTACTCATTTTAAGTATGTTTGTGTTTAAAATGCACAATAACGTATAATATATCAAATATAAATCATTGTTTGTGCGTCCTATTCATCCCCCCTCTGTCTTCTTGGGCACTAGAAATCAGCGCCAGCGTCAGTGCACAACTCAGCCAATTGAAAATTTCACAGGGCAACATAAATGAACCTAGCAACTAAATTGTATCCAATCAGCAATCAAATATGATGCCTGTTCACTCATTCATTCAGCGTGGCATTCGTGTGACATCACGTCCACCAGGAAATCCCATTTGTCCCATACGCTCGGCTACTAGTTGTTGTCATAGATATATATCTATGGTTGTTGTTGTTGGAAATTAATAATAATCACAAGATACTGTACATTCAGACAGTGTTGGACTTGGATCTAACAAACACTGATGGAATGTATCACATACCTACGGTCAAAATCCCTCAAACTCTTCAGGCACATCAAAAGAACAACCAAATGTTTATCTAAGGTGTGTTTCGAAGGCCTGGTTGAAGGTAGAAGAAATCGTGGTGTGGAGGAGGGAAAACAACTTGACCACAATAAGCATCACCTGCAAAGACGGGGATGAACAGAGAGCTCTTTCATGTGTCGATGCGCATCTGCAACTTTGTGGAGAAGCAAAACATGACGATGAGCGCCGGGGACAGGTTGGTTTGAAGTACGATAATCTCAGTAGTAAAACCAGACTGTTTCTCTACCCTTTTATAACCAACCTTTGTGCTTCATGTTCCCCATACCTACCGTGAAGCTTGATGAAACAGAGTGTTTTAGGAATTGTTCCAACAATGATTTGATAGATGAATATCTGTATAAATGCATACAGGAGCAGAGGTATTTAGAGGCTTCAACAGCCCTTAAGAAGATAAGAAGATACTGCTGGTTTAGGCATACCGGGTGAGTTTTAAAGCTTTGCAGCAGCTTACTGCAG
This sequence comes from Notolepis coatsorum, assembly GCF_963971535.1. NCBI lineage: Eukaryota > Metazoa > Chordata > Actinopteri > Aulopiformes > Paralepididae > Notolepis > Notolepis coatsorum. The sequence continues at coordinate 148,929,950 of NC_140167.1, forward strand.
TATTAGCAGGCTAGACAGGTTTTCCCCAACAGCATAAGTAGGCCTATGGGTTTTTGTGTGTTTGTGAAAGACAGAGAGAGAGAGAGAGAGAGAGAGAGAGAGAGAGAGAGAGACAAGATGTGTTTTGTGTGTGTGTATATTCCCACTACGAGCACAGAAAACACCTCATATTTGGCATTCAGGTAAAACCTTCACGTTCGTACAGGGAAATCTCTCCCCTACTGTCGGCATGCCAACTCACATCCTCCATGGTGAGTCATTTCCCCCTTTCACACTAAACAGGGGACATGATGGAGCCCGGTGCAGTTGTGTTGCGCTGATTGCAAAAACTGCACTCTTTTGAGTCCCTCGATCTCAACGACCCTCCCTTGAAACTTGAAGGGAAAACATCGCAACAGGAAATTTACCATCTCATTTCTTTCACCAAGTATTCCCAATTGTAGCTAAACAAGACTGTGATTTGCAAGGTGTTATTCACAGTGAACCTGTGAAGTGAGCTAAAGTAAGTGTATGTGTGTGCGTGTGTTGAGTTTAGTTTAGTTTCTTTATTAGTTGTCATAGTAAAATACAGAATACTTTTCCATGAAATGCTTTTTTCTGTATCAGCTCCTGGGAGTGTGCTAGATAAAAATAGATAAAAAGTATAAAATAGAAAGTCAAAACTTTATGTAATGTTTCTGTCCATCAATGAAGAAACTGGGGTTCTTTTAATATCATTTATTTAGGTCCTGGTAATAGGTAGGTAGCATTATGTCAACATGCAACAGGTGTCTCATTATGACATTTATAGAGACCGTGTAGTCGTGGTACCCTGGTAGATGGGGCCATCTAGTGGTTATTATAAATCACCACATCCTCCTTTCTTTAAATGCTATACTGAGTTACAGAGCATCACCACTAGAACCAGTGGTGCAGTCGTAATATGGGAACTGGTAACACGCCACGCACGGCGCGCCGGACCGCCGGTACGTGCATGCGCACAGAACAGATTTTTTTTTTTTTGGAAATAGCGAAGCTGAAAAAGGTAGCAGGAACATTAGAACAGAGAACATTAGAACATATACAATTAGTCAACTGAATGCTTTGTATCTTGTTTGCTAATTCAGGTTAAAGACAGCCGATTTAACCAGCATATTAAGAGAGCAAGACTGTCTATCTGGTGTATGTTATGATGAATTGAAAATGGGGGACCCTGATGTAAACAAGACGAAAGTCTTGGTCTGCATCCCCTTAACAATTGTATGCATGTATTGAGCTGTACTGTACTGTACCCGGGCGTTGGAGGTCGTGCAGGTATAGCGAAACTAAGTTTGCTTTGGATAAGCTGATTCTGAAGCTGCAACTTTCTTCTATTGGGGAGCGGCGGTGGCATCGTTGGTTCAGGTTGCGTTGCAGGTAGGAACATGATACTGTTGTCAAATGATCTGTTTATATCGGTTTGTATTTGCGGGCGGGGGCGTGGTTGAAGACGCGCTTTTGTTATGGGTGGCCGGGTGTACTCAAATGATCTGTTTATATCTGTTTGTATTTGCGGGCGGGGGCGTGGTTGAAGACGCGCTTTTGTTATGGGTGGCCACTGGCCGGGTACTTAGCGCACAACGAATGGATAGAGCGAATCTTTGTGCGCGCGTACTTCTGCCTCAGTGATCATCTAGTAACACGGCGTGTAACCGCGTGTGACCACGACTGCACCACTGACTAGAACATGGACTGTCTCCTGCTGAGCTTCTGATGGGACGGAGGCTGCGAACCACACTTCCTTGCACTGCAAGACAGAAGAAGAATAACATCGTGAGCAGTGATGCCAGTAACGCATTACTAAGTAACGCGTTATTGTAATCTGATTACTTTTCCCCGAAAATAGTAATCTAACGCGTTAATCTTTAAAAGCCAGTAATCTGATTGCAGTTACTTGTCCAAGTGGCTGTGCATTACTATTTCGTTACTATCTCATCATAAATTCATAATGCAGGCGGAATGCAGTATTTTATTTCGTTTTCGACAGTCAAAAATACATTTTGAGCTGTTTTTCTTTTGGGAGTGACGTGGTGTGGCAGTGAAAGGGTTAAATACAAGAATGTGTCCCGCGGCGTGACTGGTCCCTCTGTCTGTGAGTGACTCTGCTTTGATCCAATCACATTCCCCATCCACAGTCTGCGAATCAGAGGCAGAGTAGGGCGGGTCTTCACAGCACGTCATGTGACATATGCGCCAATCGTGTGACAGCAGGGCTCCGTCGTCGGAGAATTCCACCCCAAAACGCTTGGCAAAATTAAAAGTGAAACCGCAAGATGACTTTTGCGGTTTCTGTTCAGAATTCCACCCCAAAACGCTCGTCTAAACGTAGCCTCAGTCACTACTTCACGGCGGAGGAAACAAAATGCTGTCTACCGCTAAAAACAGCACATCCAATTGCATTGAAAGCATCTGGAATCACAACACTAGCCGACGCTTCGACTAGGTACAGGAGGGTTGATGGTGGCAGAGCAAAAGCTCTTATTTGCCAGATTTACAGTTAATTTACATGTTAAAGAGAGACTGATTGTATGTTTATAGAGAGACATTTATAAAAACAATTTAATAGTTACAGTTGATATAATTGAATAGTTCAGCCTGCATTTGTTAGATGTGATACACTGGTTTTGTAAAACCACTGGCTGGCTGCTCTAATGCTGTGAGCATCATAGACTGTTGCTTTACCATACTTGATGGTACAGAAGCTGAAGCACTAGTTTAACAATTTACGTTATGTGCAGAGAAACAAGTTAAAAACAATTTATGCACTTTCAATAAAGCGTTTAAAAAAAAACTGTTGGGGGAACGACGACGACTTCGTAACCTAGTTACTTTCAAAGTAACTAAGTTACTCTGATAATCAAGTAATCAGTAAAGTAACTTAGATTACTTTTTAAAGGAGTAATCAGTAATCAGTAATCAGATTACTTTTACAAGTAATCTGTGGCATCACTGATCGTGAGACAGAAACAGAAGTGTCTGCAAAACTATGACAAAGTCTCAAAAGGTCTAGTCCCACTGTCACAGCGTGACACAGTGAGACTACAGGATTCTAAATACTGGGACAGGAGAGCCACAGTTCTCCAGAGACACTTGGAGAACGGTCAACAGCTGATGACGAAGTTTGCACCACAGCAGCACCCCGCTCCTGGTACCATGTAATGTTTCTGTCCATCAATGAAGAAACTGGGGTTCTTTTAACATGTGTTTACACATAATGTGTTTCTTCTCAATTCCTTTCTGACTGGCCTGGGCATTACCAGCCAGAATGCATATCACATCTAGACACCTATAGTAACATATGCCTAGATTTAAAACAAATATATACAATAAACATATGCTTAAACCTTTTACATCCCACAATTGACAGAGAGAACAGGATGTCATTATTAACTAGTGTCACTAGTTGGCTGTATATATATATATATATATATATTGTATGTTGTATTGTATATATTGTATATATATATATATATATATATATATATATATATATATATATATACAATATACCTGTACCAATCATTGGTTACATGTTTTACTCTATGTAGGACAGGCAAGGGTTAACATGTGTGCCGGCCTGCTGTTTGCTCGGGCCTGCTCTTAGCTCAAGGCCACAGATAGAGAGAGCACATTCCCCCCCCCCTCTAACAGAGACTGCACTTTAACTGTAACATAGTTTTAAAGTGTATAAAGAGTATACAGGTCATATACATAGCTCCAATCATATAGAGAGAACAGGATGTCATTATTAACTAGTGTCACTAGTTGGCTGTGACACTTTACAGTTTGTTCTTGACCCCGTGATTCTGGGGGCAGTAACGAGGTTGTTCCTTCCGTTCGTTCCCGGGTGGCATGCGGGTTGTGCGTGTGTGTAGTCGTGGGGTCAAGCCACGGTCTGCTCACCCGTTGAGTCGTGCGTTGAGTTGCTTGAGTGCCTCTTCACACGGTCGGATCCGTCTCCCTCCCGTAAGCCTCCAATAGGGAGGGTATCCTCCATTAGGGAGGGTCGGGGGGGCTCGGTCCTCCCCGATCTGATGGTTGTGGGGGGCCTCAGCGGGGGAATTTGTCGGGCTATGGCTCTCGCTCAGCCTCCCTTGTGCAAGTGTGATGGTGAGCGAGATCCATTATGAAATAGAACGTTAGGTTATGGCTATAACCAAGTTCTATGAGTTATGGTGACGCTCAGCATCAGACGCCGCTGCAGCCCTTGATCTCGCCTTGTGGTGAAAGCTTGGGAAGGAGGCGAGTAGGTGACCACACACCTGCTTATGAAGGTAAGCGGATGGGGGTGTGGCCAGACGAATGGTGGGATGTAAAGGTACATGGTGGAATTTTTTATTCAGTGCACGTGTACGAAGTGAAGTACAGTGCAAGTGTGATGCTGAGCGTCACCATTACTCATAGAACTTGGCCTAACTCATTAGCCATAACCTAACGTTTTGGGCCGACCATTTACCAATTGAATGAAACCTTCAACATCCCCAAAAGTATACATGGTAAATGCACGCACGTTTATTTGTGATGGGGCATAGTCTTGGAGTGAACGGAGGTGACACGGAGCTTGTAGGTGAGCTTAGGCAGGAGTCAAACAGCGCATCCGCATCTCTGTCTGAGTGCTGTTGGGAAAGTCTGTAGAGGGGTAAATTGGGATGGGGAGAAAAATCACAGAAAAAGCAGAAAAAGTAGATACAAAAAAAAAACAGTAATGAAAGCTGTTTAGAGGGGTATTTTCAAAACAGGCACAGAGGAGTATTATCATATTGTTTGGACCACCACCTCTGCAAGTACACTACTCAGTGCAACCATGGTTGGATGTTAACAGTGAAGACGGCAACAAATTGAGCCCACAATATGAAACTCAAATTTGAAGCTTAAATCAGTGTATTTAAAGGGGGGGGGGGGGGGGGTAGGCTCCCAGATTTCTATGTACTTTTTATTATAATCTCTGCATTTGTCATGATGTCTCGATGGTAATCAATAAATTATGATGATGGGTGCATTCTGGTTCGGCTTCTGACGCACAACTATGGCCGTCCAATTAAACCTGCTGGTTTGAGTTTTGATTGGGTGGAGGTAAATCTTCCCCTGACCCCTTATCCATTATGGATTTTGATTTGACATCATAATTTATTGATTACCATCGAGACATGACAAATGCAGAGGTTATAACCAAAAAAAAGTACACAGTACATTTCACAGATAAATTCTACTCAAACTGAGTACATTTGACTCAAACTGAGTAAGATTTTACCCAAACCAGTTTGAGTAAAATGTACTCAGTTTGAGTACAATTTACTCAGTTTGAGTAAAATGTACTCTGTGAAATGTACTGTGTATATCTGGGAGCCTACCCCCCCCCCCCTTAATAGGAGAACCCATTAGAACCCTAATACTTGAACTCATTCCATGTGTACCTCATTAAGGCAGCAGCTAATTATGTAATGAGCACAGTGCAATCTCCTTTCTGGTCGTAACAGACCTCTCAAGTATTGTCATTTGAAAGGAAAGTGTGCACAATGGTTTTACTTACTGCTGCTGACAGAAGAAAAAATGCCTGAACTGGCAGGAAAGGCCACAGAGCCTGTAGACGGGCTACTGGCCATGGTCAAATCTCCTTCCGATTCTCTGCTGTTAATTAATACTTTATTAATCCCATTTTGTTAAACAAAAGTCAGTTTGACATACACTCTACTATATAAAAATGAAGACATGCTCAAATAGAGTGACAGTCAATGTTTCACTTACACTTGGCATGAGTAAGTAACTTTCTGGATTCCACCGGCTTCAGGACACCTTCAAGTTCATGCGGTTGCAAAAACTGTAGATCGTCCACACTAGTCACTCCAAGGCTGTCAAGTAAATACAGTAGTAAAGGTTGTAGTCCACAGCCTGGAAGCACTGCAGTTATGTAACTGGCCAGGTCACCCATGACTACAAAGAAAGATAAACACAGCTTGAGCCCAGATTTAGCTAAAAGCTAGCAGGTGAAAAGATGTGACAGGCTGCCTCCACATGTATCAGAGGGGACATGTGATGCATGGCTTCGATCCTCCCTACAACCGACCAGTGGGGGGCATATGCAAACAATGATCAGGACAGGGGAGGGAGAATTGGCACAAGAGGTAAATTGGGATGGGGAGAAAAATCACAGAAAAAGCAGAAAAAGTAGATAAAAAAAAAAAAAACAGTAATGAAAGCTGTTTAGGATGGCTGTTTTTATTGGCTCACCTGGGGTGGCATTGGCTGAGGGGCACAGCTGTTTGATGCCAGCTCCTCCTTGCAGTGTGTGGAAGTGTTGAAGACACTGAACGCCCAACTGCTGACACCTATCCTGCCACTTTGCCTGAGTCTGTCCTCAGTGTGTGTGTGTGTGTGTGTGTGTGTGTGTGTGTGTGTGTGTGTGTGTGTGTGTGTGTGTGTGTGTGTGTGTGTGTGTGTGTGTGTGTGTGTGTGTGTGTGTGTGTGTGTGTGTGTGTGTGTGTGTGTGTGTGTGTGTGTGTGTGTGTGTGTGTGTGTGTATGAATGAGAATGATTTGGATGCCTATACTACATGAGTTATATATGCCTCATGCAGCAATTTAGAATTTAGAATGTATGTACCCAATCAATTATGAATCGAATCATTACTCCCAAGAATCAAGATCAAATATAACTGAGATTCCCATCCCCTCCCCAACTAATAAGCCACCCCATATATCGTCAGTAGCGAATTCAGTAAGCTACTGATCCAGAACACTGTGTTTAACGGACAGGACTGTCATTCCACATAGACTATATGCAGCTAGTGGATAAAAGTCCAAACATTGTTCAGCATTGATGCAAACCATTTGTCTAGCTGCTTCTCCAAGGTTATAGAGGCCATACTCTGCCAGATAGGATGACGAGTGTGGTATCACCAGGAAGTACACACACTTGTTTTCCTTCATCAGAATGAGCTCAATTTGTCCAAATTCCACTGACTCTTCATTCTTAATGCATAGAAAATAGCCTTTCCTATACAGGGTACCCTTCCACTGCACTTCTGTGGACACTAACTCAGGATGTGGGAGCGAGCTTGCTTTAACCGCATCACGCACTTGGTCACTGTACAACTCAGTGTGGTAAGGAAACATGTTTTTTACTTGCAAAGTTGCAGGAAAGAAAGAGCTGGAGTTCAGATATGACTGAAGCAGCTGATGATTGTTTGCAAGTGTCTTACACACATTTTTGAAGTTCTGTGTCCTCCTTATGCATCTTTTGAAGTATGAGTGTTTGCTCTCAAACCTCATTGTCCACAACCGTATGAGTGGACCAAGTTTCATGATCAAAGAGGGATAGTGGACAAGGTAGTGATGTTTTGGTTTGAGTTTCTCTGTGGGAAATAGTTGTTTCCTTGTTTCAAGATAATCTTGAATCTGAACATTGAGGAAACAGATTTGAGGGACAGATATCTTGGGGGCACAGACCAACTCACAAAGCTCTTTCAGCAAGATCAGTAACTGCCACACTGGATCCTTAGTATCCGACATCTTATCCCCAATAATCACTGGTAGAAGTCTCAAAAGACACCAATTCTCAGCTGCCTGCCCACCAATCTTCATACCACTTATACTCACTTCACAAGGAGCAGAACCAGCATCAGAACCCACATATTTGAACTGTGCGATTCGTCGGTTCAGCTGTGTGTATGTGAACCATTTCTTCACCTTTACAAAATACCTCAAGTAAAGGGTAAGGTCATAGGCTACTACGCCTTCAAACAAGTCATGGCCTATGCATGGTGGGAGCCCTGGCTGGCATACATGGAAATACTTAAGAGAGTTGAAAACAGAGTCAAACTTGAGTCCCTTTACATGTGTTGCCTCAGAGTCCTGTAGTTGTGCTTCCTTGTAGGTCTCAACTGTTCTTACCGGAAACCGGTCTGTCGGGTTGTCCATTTCATTTGTAGGCACTAAGCAATACCTGCAGCAGTGACTAGCAGTACTGAAATTCTCAGTAAAGCCACCGATCGAGTGAGAGCCTAAATTGTCCCCCAGAATACATACGACTGTTGCCCGCACCACCTGGCCAGATGAAGTGACCAGTCCATGCCTCACAAGTTCTCTAATATCTGACAGCATCCGTGCAAACAACTTTTCATGTGCAAAGTACTTAAAGTACCTCTCAGGACACAGAAGAAAAAGAACGATAGATGGCCTCGAAGTTGGCAAGTGTAAAGTAAACTCCTACAATTTTGTGCTTCTTCTTTGATGATCCAAGAGGGTTCACTACCTCAAATGCATCCTGGTACAAGATAAGCTTTAAGCTTATACCTGGCTCCATGAATATGTCGTTGGACTTGAAAACAGATCCATCGCAAACATCAGTGAACACATTAGTAGAAGCAGCATTATTTTGTGGCTTCACACACTCTTGCCACACAGCAGGGTCTTTTAACATGGATCGTAAAGTATCCTGAAGTGGGATATATTGTGCATAGCACTCTCTTCTATTCTCGTCTGTGCCAAGATAAATAGCCTGTGGGTGCACATATGAAAAGTTCTTTTGGAAGAACATCTTTCTTCTGTGCCCAGTGGAAAGGTGAGAGCTGCACAGCGAATGCAAATCTGCTTCTCCCAAAAGTCAATATCAGTCTCAGACAAGTTTGTTTTAGCTTCCATTACCTTCTTGAATTCCTTCTTAGTGTACCGATGACACGTATCATTCAAACTGTCAATTTCTTCAACAATAATCTGTATTGTTGATGATGGAATGAGGCATTTAGCCTGCAGACGCATGTAAAAAGGCATAGATTTTTTTGATACAGGGCTCTCATTTCAGTGTCATCTGGCATGTCGTCAGATGAACTTGCTCCATGACTTGCATCTAAATCCCTTTGCACCTCAGCGGAATCCTGAGTAGACTGCGATTGTGTAGGGCCAGGGGTTACAAACAACTCTGTTTGATTCATATGCAACCTTGCGATATGGCTAGTGAATGATGATTTTACTTTATAGGTTTTGTCACAATTTGCAAATGGACATTTTACTGTCTCTTTTTTCAATATATGCGATTTCAGATGTGCAATGACATCCCTGAGATTAGTATATTGCTTCTGACAACTTGCGGCCTCGCATTTGAATGAACATCCTATATAATTTCTTTGTGAAGCAGAGATGGTCCTGTGGTCACGGTACTATGTGTTTTCAAAGCAGTATACTTCAGAAACTGATGTTTGCAGTCAGCCACACCACAAGGGAATTGCTTGTTTGCTTCATGTCTATGAAGTAACTGATGGTCAACATAACGTTTAAGCGATTTCAATGACAGGCCACAGGACTTTTACATGTATGACCAGGCATTTTTCAGAAGTTAAGTATTCCCTCAAATCTCATGTTCCATCTAACAATTCCAGGAAGTTCTGTGTGTGTGCATGTGTATGGATATGACAACAAGTAAGGTATTGGTGTTTAGCAAACTTCTGTATACATGTGGACTAACCTGTCCTAAATCTGCAGATAGGCTAAATGTTGCAACTGATGAAGCGGAACTGCAATCCAAACTGTTGAGACAAAACAAGTGTAAGTGAAGCACAAATAAACTTCAAAAAAGGTTATTTCTAGTGCCGTCAGGCAATTAAAAAAATGTATCTAATTAATCGCATTTTAACCGCATAACCATTTTAGGCCTGATATTTTATATTCTATAATCATATTTCAAATTGCATGTGTCCGGATGGCAGAATTCAGTACTGTATCTACAAAACCTTCTGTTTAATCATCTTTAGTCTAGTAGATAGAGGGGGGTATCATGCACCCCCCGGAAATATACTTCTAACCAGACTTTCTCGATTTGAAAAAAATTATAGGCTATGTTAACAAGTTGTCAGAGTGTCCTATGTATCATTTATATGCAAATTAAGGACATGATTATCAAAAAATCGCAAACAAATCTGTTTAATATATCTTAGCCAATATTGCAGATAACTGAACCAATGAGGTGTCTAGACTCATGTTTCGAGGGTCAAAGATCACAATAACACTATCCCTAGAGTGATCACATGTTTCTATGTAAGTGGCCTATGCAAATTTGTGCCGTCAATACAAATTAATCACATTTCTACCCATTAGTTGAGTAGGAAAGCGGATACTATCATGCACCCCCTGGAAATATATTGTTAACCAGTGTTTCTAGATTGGAAAAAAAATGTAGAAAATGATAGCCTACCCAGATAGCAAAAGGTGTTAATTCAATGTTGATTTATGGTCACAATGCTTGATTTTTGGTTAAGGTCGACGATTGATGTTGAATCACCCATTAACCGCTAAAGCAATTGACTAATGTTGAAAACATATCATTGAATCAATATTGTTTTGTGGTTGCATTTTAATGATTGAAATGCCAATATCTAATAAATGTTGAATCAACGAATGCTGTTCAACGTATGCTGTTTGTCGTCATTGTCTCATCACCCAGACTGCACTGCGCTTGTGCCCCGCCTCCCAGAATGCACCTGTGCGGCAGCTTCCTGGCAGCTACGTACCTCATGTCTCTCTCTGCATCGTTAAGACTGGTGAGTATACTGCATGGCAATAATGTCGATTATGTTGTATGTTGTATGTATGCTTTCGATTGCAAACGCCAGCGGAGTAGTGGTGTGTTTGTTTTTTCATGGTAGAGAATGTTATATTAACCGCTATGCGTGCCTCCTAGCTGAAGCTAATAGCTAGGCTAGTAGGCTAGCTGGTCCCTACTGCTTCCAGCCCTTGTGCTAAGCTAGGCTAGCTGCTTCCTACTGCTTCCAGTCCTTGTGCTAAGCTAGCTGCTCCCTACTGATGTTTTATATATTTACGTGCCGAGTATGTGTCCGGCGTGAATTCTGAGGCCACGTTCATAGTAGTGTGTGGTATACAGTGGACGTCGTTTCAATATATTGTGGCGGAAGAGAGTATTTTAGTATCATATTGAGCACATTGTCATGGAATACACCGCTTAGGAACAACAGGCTGGCTAGGCTAACTAGCTTGCACGGCGATGTTTTATATATTTACGTGCAGAGTATGTGTGCGGGGTGAATTCTGAGGCCACGTTCATAGTAGTGTGTGGTATACAGTGGACGTCGTTTCAATATATTGTGGCGGAAGAGAGTATTTTAGTGTCATATTTATTACATTGCCATGAGATATTCCGCTTGTCGGCTAACTTCTAACGTGCGCGGACTGATGACGACATCAACTCGACTCGAGACATTCGCAGCAGCATAATAAGACAACAGGCTGGCTAGGCTAACTAGCTTGCACGGCGACGTTTTATATATTTACGTGCAGAGTATGTGTGCGGGGTGAATTCTGAGGCCACGTTCATAGTAGTGTGTGGTATACAGTGGACGTCGTTCAATATATTGTGGCGGAAGAGAGTATTTTAGTGTCATATTTATTACATTGCCATGAGATATTCCGCTTGTCGGCTAACTTCTAACGTGCGCGGACTGATGACGACATCAACTCGACTCGAGACATTCGCAGCAGCATAATAAGTTAATTAAACTTGACATACATTATATCGACGATAATTATCGATCATTTTTGGTCATATCGCCCAGCCCTAATGCAGGGCCTGTCTCTCTCCCTCCCTTCCTTATGTGTTCGTGCTTAAAACAGTGAATGATCTTGTCAGAGCATTTTCAGAGCACTGTTAAATGGTCATTTTAAAACTAATATAAGAAATGAATGTATATAGTGGTATATTTATGAGGGGAAAAAATATTTGCAACAACCTTTATACAGGTAGGTTATTGATAACTAATTCTGTTATACAGTGACATTCATACAGTATCCTTTGATTTCACATAATTTAATTATTATTTCACAATAAAATACTGCAATCAAAATCCCCTGTAATATCACATCAGATTTTGTAATCTCACAATAACATAGCAATATTTCACATAATTTAATTATTATTTCACAATAAAATACTGTAATCAAAATCAAAAGGTTAATTTGCATATTCTTGGTATCTAGGGACATCTATGGACCTCAGGGAATGTATTCACAGTGTCAGAAATATTGTGTCAGGCTTGCTTAAATTGTGATGAAACAAAGGAGAATATGAATTATGATTTTTCTTTGCATCTTTGACAGTGAATAACACCATGCTAATAATGACCAAACATTAAAAACTGCCACTGATCTCGTTCAGTCCCCTCTTGAGATCATGTGTAAAAGAAATCGAAGGAAATTAATAAAGGGAAGATGATTAAACCGAAGGTTCTGTAGATACAGTACTGAATTCTCCCATCCGTACCAATGCAATTTGAAATATTATTATAGAATATGATGCTTATAAATTACCTTATTATAGCTAATTTATAAGCATCATATTCTATAATAATATTTCAAATATTTCATATTTCAAATCTTTCAAAATCTTTCAAATGCCTGAGTTCAATTTGGATTTAGTATCACCAGGCATGCATAATAACTAGGGATGTCCGATATTATCGGCCGACCGATATTATCGGCCGATATCGGCAGTAAAATGTGATATCGGAAAATATCGGTATCGGTTTAAAAACAAAAAAAAACAATAACAATATTTGTTATATATATATCCAGTGAAATTATTACTTACCTGAAATTATTCAGTTTTTTGGACGGGGAAACCCTGCATATATCGGTATCGGTTGATATCGGTTGATATCGGTATCGGAAATTAAGAGTTGGACAATATCGGAATATCGGTATCGGTAAAAAAGCCAATATCGAGCATCCCTAATAATAACAGATAATAATCTACTGTAATCTACTGTACTTTTAAATTTTCCCCACAGTGCAACCGTTTTGAAACTAATTTCAGATCTAATTGTTCCTACATGTTAACAATAGTATAGGGAAGAGAAACTATACTGCGTTTTAAAATTTGTCAAACGTTACCTTTTGTGGCTTATTATCCCGAATAATAACAGTTATTGAAATAATTCATACAGAACTCTGAACCTTGAATCCCATTATAATCTTCCAGGAAGTGTAGTTCAGAAAAATTCCCACGGTTCAAAAGTTCCAAAATGGTCGCCCTCTCGGAATATACTTCAGCCAATCGAAAAGTTAAATCTATCTAATGGCACTTTTAACCTATTGCTAAACTAACGTATTGATGATAATATACATTCTACATGCTTTTGTGACATGTTAGTGATGTTAATACTTGAATACGTTTGATATTAAAAACGCACATTTTATGCAACACTCGGGTGAAACAGGTTAACCTGCTGGTTGTGTGTCCCATTCACAGCTCAGTAAAAGAGAAGTGCTCCATCCATCTCGACTCCCGTGTCCGTTATTCACACAGGACAGAAACACAGTGGTCACATTTGCTTCACTGATTCTAATTTTCTTTTCTTTTCTTTAATAGGTTGAAGGTTCATCATCCTTACACAGCTTGCACAGGGAGAGATCTTATGTCCCATATGTGATGACCAGAAGTAAGCTCAACACTGCAGTGATGAGTGAAATTATTGGTTCTGTGTTTCAGGTTCATGGTAGAGGGGTCTACAGTCAAATTGTGAACTTATCATTTAACAGCATCATACATTTTTTTTGCTGTTTAGTGTTAGTCTCCTTGTATTTAAAGAAGGTTATACAACGGCATGCAAATTTCTCTATTCTGATTGGCTGAAACAGTCCATTTACACGTATGTATCCTTCATAATCCACGCTCCTGGTCCCAGGACCCGCCCACCACCGAATCACATCACTCCGCCGGATCACTCCGTCGGAAAAAACAAGATGGCGGACAATAATCTTTAACAAATGGATATGTTGATAGCGTCATAACGACTAAATATAAAGCGATTCTGTCAAGGGGAACGTGTTAGTATTTTAAACAATGTTGGATGATGTAATTGATGGGTCTTGACTCAATCTAGAACAAAAGAAAAATCGCGGATTGATTGATAGATTAATTGATTGATTTAAATTTCTTCCTTCCTACTTTCTTGCAGCGTTCTCTCTCACACTGTCCGACGCTGGCGTACCCACAAACACACACACACACATACACACACACACACACGCACACACACACACACACACACACACACATACACACACGCACACACACACTGTGACACACACACACACACACACACACACGCACACACACACACACACACTCCTGTCTGCAACAGCAGGGGAGTCAGACTGAGAGAGAAGCAGCGCTGTTTTAAGTGAGCATGGTCTATTGAATTGATTGATTGGTTGATTGCTAATTTTATTACTGTACCCCTGGTTTCCAACTGGTTAAGTTTAGGCTAAAAGAAATAAATAAAAAAATAGGGCGAAGAAAACGTTTTTTTCCTATAGGGCAAAGAAAACGTTTTAATAAATTTTCAATCAATCATTCCAATAATACACAGTTGGATGTGTTAGTTGGTTGGATGCACTTCAAGCTGCTTCCACATGAGGCAACTTCTCTCAATCATTCCAATAATACACAGTTGGATGTGTTAGTTTGGTTGGATGCACTTCAAGCTGCTTCCACATGGAGTTGTGGGAACTACTTTTTCTGGCGGATGGTTTTTTCAATAAATCTTCGATTAATGTGTGTTTATTGTATAGAAATAAGGTTGGATGAATCTGGCAGTTGTATAAAAGCTTTACACCACGTGCAGTCGTGATTTGTGACCAATAAACCATGCCTAGGGGGGTCTAACGACCCTCGGCTGCGCCTCGGGCCTAACAACCACCCCTAGGCATGGTTTATTGGTCACAAACCACTCCTGCGTGTGATGTAATGCTTAACTAGACGCCGCAGAGAGGGAAGACGACACACTGGAGTGGCAGGAGAGTCCAGGCTGATGAGAAGTCCTGTCAACCAATACGGGTATGTGTACGGGTGGCAAAACAGCGCCAGTGTCCTCTCCATTCACACTCCATTGGGAGCAATTAGGGGTTACAGGGGCACTGCCATGCTAGACTAACTTAGGTTATTTGGATTGAATGTTTAAATTATGTATCCGATTTGTAAAATATAATTTAATAATAATTTCCCCCAATAGTATTGAGTTAACCTATGATTCCTTCCTAAACCTAGGTGTGTGAGGTGGGGCCCAGCAGACATACCGGACGGGGATACAGGAAGCCTTGGGGGCTTTGAAAAGGGATCTGCGGAACATCTACTCAGGCATGCAATCTACTTTACTTTTGGTCAATTGACACATGAATAAACATCCCACATTAAGCAAAAAGGCCACCTTAATATTCAGAATGAGTAATGATGAGATAGCATGAAATTAAAGGTTTGCCACTCAATTTCCCAGAGGTGGCGACATCAAATTTAATTGTTGTTACTTGGGTACTCATTACATGTATTTGTATGTCTGTACACAGAGGAAGGGATGGGTGGGGCAGAGAGCAGAACTTCTGATGGAGAGGACCTACGTCATCCTGCAGCGGTACTTGAACAAAATGCCTGCACCAACGATGGTGGAGCTCAAAGAGGAATGGCCTTTTCTCTTCGCTCAGACGGGGCTTTTCTCCCACTTTGGCCTCCTGACAGACACCGATGCCCTTCAAAAGATCCAAGATGCCCTGGGTCAGAGAGGACGAACCATCCTGCAGTTCTGCCAGAAACTGGACAACCCGGAGATCAGGGAAGTTCTGGCCAGATATGATCCAGAGGCTTCGGAGAAGACTCCTTATGGTGTACTTCAAGGAGCCTACGGAGAAACTGCTGATGTAAGTTTTATTTATTTAAATATTAAAATATTTGAAATGCTAAACGAGTGATTACAAACCCTACAAACACTGTGATAGACCCTCTAAACCAGTGGTGCCCAACCAGTCGATCGCGATCGACGGGTAGATCGCGGGCTGATTTCAAGTAGATCTTGATTAATAAAATTAGATTATAATTTATTTTTTTTTATTTATTTTTTTTTGCAAAATCAACTCTGCCTCTCCTTGTTAACTACAACAAGCAATGCTGTTTGTTATTTAAGATGAGGTCGGACTCGGCACTGACAGATTTGTATTCATTATGCTGCTTTTATAAAGCCTTAAATGACGGCTTACAATATACAATTTTGGCTGGTAGCTCTCGGCTAGGTGGTAAATTAAAAAGTAGATCTTGGTTCAAAAATGGTTGGGCACCCCTGCTCTAAACACTGACAGACCCTCTAAACACTGTGATAGACCCGACAAACACTGTGATAGACCCTCTAAACACTGTGATAGATCTATCACAGTGTTTAGAGGGTCTATCACAGTGTTTAGAGGGTCTATCACACCCTCTAAACACTGATAGACCCTCTAAACACTGTGACAGACACTCTAAACACTGTGATAGACCCGACAAACACTGTGATAGACCCTCTAAACACTGTGATAGACCCGACAAACACTGTGATGGACCCTCTAAACACTGTGATAGACCCTCTAAACACTGTGATAGATCTATCACAGTGTTTAGAGGGTCTATCACAGTGTTTGGAGGGTCTATCACAGTGTTTAGAGGGTCTATCACACCCTCTAAACACTGACAGACCCTCTAAACACTGTGATAGACCCTCTAAACACTGTGACAGACCCTCTAAACACTGTGATAGACCCGACAAACACTGTGATAGACCCTCTAAACACTGTGATAGACCCGACAAACACTGTGATAGACCCTCTAAACACTGTGATAGACCCGACAAACACTGTGATAGACCCTCTAAACACTGATAGACCCTCTAAACACTGTGACAGATCTATCACAGTGTTTAGAGGGTCTATCACAGTGTTTGTCGGGTCTATCACTGTGTTTAGAGGGTCTATCAGTGTTTAGAGGGTCTATCACAGTGTTTGTCGGGTCTATCACAGTGTTTAGAGGGTCTAGCAGTGTTTAGAGGGTCTATCACAGTGTTTAGAGGGTCTATCACACCCTCTAAACACTGATAGACCCTCTAAACACTGTATCAGACCCTCTAAACACTGTATCAGACCCTCTAAACACTGTGACAGACCCTCTAAACACTGTGATAGACCCTCTAAACACTGATAGACCCTCTAAACACTGTGACAGACTCTCTAAACACTGTGATAGACCCGACAAACACTGTGATAGACCCGACAAACACTGTGATAGACCCTCTAAACACTGTGATAGATCTATCACAGTGTTTGTCGGGTCTATCACAGTGTTTTGAGGGTCTATCACAGTGTTTGTCGGGTCTATCACAGTCTTTAGAGGGTCTATCAGTGTTTAGAGGGTCTGTCACAGTGTTTAGAGGGTCTATCACAGTGTTTAGAGGGTCTATCACAGTGTTTAGAGGGTCTATCACAGTGTTTAGAGGGTCTATCACACCCTCTAAACACTGATAGACCCTCTAAACACTGTGACAGACCCTCTAAACACTGTATCAGACCGTCTAAACACTGTGACAGACCCTCTAAACACTGTGATAGACCCTCTAAACACTGATAGACCCTCTAAAGACTGTGATAGACCCTCTAAACACTGACAGACCCTCTAAACACTGTGATAGACCCGACAAACACTGTAAACACTGATAGATCTATCAGTGTTTAGAGGGTCTATCACAGTGTTTAGAGGGTCTATCAGTGTTTAGAGGGTCTATCACAGTGTTTGTAGGGTCTATCACAGTGTTTGTAGGGTCTATTACAGTGTTTAGAGGGTCTATCACACCCTCTAAACACTGATAGACCCTCTAAACACTGGGACAGACCCTCTAAACACTGACAGACCCTATAAACACTGTGATAGACCCGACAAACACTGTGATAGACCCGACAAACACTGTGATAGACCCTCTAAACACTGTGATAGATCTATCACAGTGTTTGTCGGGTCTATCACAGTGTTTTGAGGGTCTATCACAGTGTTTAGAGGGTCTATCACAGTGTTTAGAGGGTCTATCACAGTGTTTGTCGGGTCTATCACAGTCTTTAGAGGGTCTATCAGTGTTTAGAGGGTCTGTCACAGTGTTTAGAGGGTCTAGCAGTGTTTAGAGGGTCTATCACAGTGTTTAGAGGGTCTAGCAGTGTTTAGAGGGTCTATCACAGTGTTTGTCGGGTCTATCACAGTCTTTAGAGGGTCTATCAGTGTTTAGAGGGTCTGTCACAGTGTTTAGAGGGTCTAGCAGTGTTTAGAGGGTGTGATAGACCCTCTAAACACTGTGATAGATCTAGAAGTGCATGGATACACATTGTATTGCCTAGATGGTGTCAGGCTAGGCGATTGCTTAATTCTCTTTCCTGTCCAGTCTAACTGGATGCTGACTGTAGCTTGTTACTGTAGACCTACAGAGTGAGTAATTGAGTGATTAAAAAAAATTGCACTCGTGTGAAGTGAGGGCCGGGTGCTCTTATCATCGTACATCATCTCACCCACCTCTCTTCCTCCCTTTTTTATTTTTGTGTCTATCAGCTGCTGCTCGACAGTTTGACCCCAAGCTGACCGACCAGGACTACAGCGAAACTGTCAAGAAGTGGCTTCGTTATGCGCCAGACCGGGAGGGAGGCATCTCAAGGAACCGAAGTGACCCAAACTTAAGTCAAGCGAACCAGAGTCAAACTTAGGGTACCCCAGCACAGCACAGCACACACTGTTTCCCTGGTTCATACAGTACAAGGAATTACCCTGGCATCTACTTGAATGACTTATGCTGCTTCAGCCTGTTCTTGGAACCGAAGTGACCCAAACTTAATTGTCAAGCGAACCAGAGTCAAACTTAGGGTACCCCAGCACAGCACAGCACACACTGTTTCCCTGGTTCATACAGTACAAGGAATTACCCTGATGGACACTGTTCTTCCATGGACGGCATCTACTTGAATATGCTGCTTCAGCCTGTTCTTGGAACCGAAGTGACCCAAACTTAATTGTCAAGCGAACCAGAGTCAAACTTGGGGTACCCCAGCACACTGTTTCCCTGGTTCATACAGTACAAGGAATTACCCTGGACACTGTTCTTCCATGGACGGCATCTACTTGAATGACTTATGCTTCAGCCTGTTCTTGCAGTGTTTATTTTTTTAATTTTGAATTTTAACCTTTATTTACCCAGGGTAGGTTCGCTGAGCACAGATGCTCTTTTTCAGCTACGCCCTGCTTCACATTCACAGAGTTCCATTCACACCTGGGAGCTGCCCAGGCCTAACAAAATTAATAGTTGGTTTCAGGTTGCCGACCGACCCTGCCGATTTAGGTGCGACCCAACATATTTTATGAGTTTTTAGAAAAAATTATATAAAAAAAAAAAAAAAAAAAAAATCTTTTTTTTTTAATAAAGTTTCATAGAAATCTTAGTCAAACATTTAGTATTATGGATATTAAACATGCTGGCAGAGTACATGCATCCATGTTGTTGTGAACATTTTAATTAAATAAAGAAATTCCCTATCCATAGTCGCCGTGGGAAAGAATAAAATAAAAAAATTAAATTAAATAAATTCCCTACCTACCCATGGCCAAACTGACAACCAACCTGAAACCAACTATTAATTTTGTTAGGCCCCAGTACAACCACAGTCTGACACTGTTGGCCACTGAGCAACTCCACTGGAGCAGTTGGGGGTTTAGTGCCTTGCTCAAGGGCACTTCAGCGGTTGGTGTTAAGGGTATGGGAGAGAGTTATATGGGAGAGAGTTATAGAAACATTAGGGGTGTAATGGTACACAAAATCCACGGTTCGGTACGTACCTCGGTTTTGAAGACACGGTTCGGTATTATTTTCGGTACAGTGGGGGGGGGGGGGGGGGGGGGGGGGGTAATAAAAAAAAATTGCTTTTCATCTATCTATTTATTTAACTGTATTAAACAATATAAAACGAATTGGCCATAATTGACTGAGCAAACTAATGCTTACTGCTGTAACCTACTAATAACACTTAAGTAAATCTGAAGATTATTATATAGCAGAGAGCAAGATGGCGCCGCTACGTCCGGCTGCCTGTCTGTGCGCTCCGTCGAGACTGTGCATACTTTTGTTAATATTTATAGTTTTAAGAGTTTTGTCTGTACCAACAGTAGGTGCATTTAATGTGTATGACCGTCAGTCACTTATAGACATTGGATTACGGGAAACTTACCGACTGGATTACTCTCTGGATCAGCTCTCTGAACCGCAACAATGGCCCGTTGAGATCTTGAGGACATCAGGACCGGATCTCGCCCCCAGGGACAAAGGACCCAGACGGCGAGGAAAGAGAGCTGGAGTCCGTAACAGGCTGAGAACCAGGCGGCACAGGACACCACTACCCAGTATATTGCTAGCCAATGTACAATCAATAGACAATAAACTAGACAACATCCGAGCAAGGATTCAATTCCAGAGAGACGTTAGGGACTGTAACGTTCTCTGCTTCATCGAGACGTGGCTGGCGCCAGAAGTCCCAGACCACGCCATCCAACCGGCCGATCATTTCTTCATTCACCGCAAGGATAGAACAACGTGGAGGAGGTATTGCCTTCATGTTGAACAAAAATTGGAGTGACCCAACTAACGTGAAGGAATTATCCAACCACTGCTCCCCAGAACTGGAATATATAACCATCAAGTGTCGTCCTTTCTTCCTCCCGAGGGAGTTAACGGCGATCGTCCTGGTCGGAGTGTATATTCCACCGCAAGCTGAAGCCAGCAACAAGGTTGCGCTCTCCAGACTACACGACGAGGTAAATAGAATCCAAGAGGCGAATGTTAACGCCGCCATTTTAGTTCTGGGAGATTTCAATAGCGCCAATCTGAGAAAGGTATTGCCCGACTTCTATCAGCATGTGACTTGCAACACCAGAGGCGGTAACATCCTAGATCACTGTTACACGCAATTTAAAGGTGGCTACAAGGCTCATTCTGATAGTGGCTTCGGTAAGTCAGATCACGCATCAATTTTTCTTACACCGAAGTACAGACAGAGAATTAAAAGTACTCCCGTAGTCTCGCGAGAGGTGCAGAAATGGGATGTGACGTCAGAGGATACGATCCGGTCAGTGTTTCACAACACAGACTGGAATGTGTTCCGCGACACAGATAACATTAATGCCTACACGGAGACAGTGCTGGACTATGTTTGTACTAGGGTGAAAGAAACAATCCCCACTACCAAAATGAAAGTTTACCCAAATCAAAAACCCTGGGTAGACAAATCCGTCCGTGAAGCTCTGAGAGAGCGCACCAAAGCATACAACGACGGCCTAGAGGCAGGCAACATGAATGACCACAAGGTGGCGCGATACAACGTAAGGAGGACTGTGTCAGAGGCCAAACGACGCTACAGGGATAAAATTGAACTCCAGTTTGAACAAGCTGACTCTAGAGCTATGTGGCAGGGGCTCAAAACGATGACAGACTACAAAGGCGCCTCCCTCAAACTGAACAGTGACATCTCCTTAGCAAATGACCTCAATACCTTCTATGCGAGGTTTGATGCTGGTAATAACAACACCAGCTCACAAGCCTCGGCAATGGGGGGGGGGGGGGGTCGGCTGCTGATGGAGGCGCAGTGTTCAGGGTAACAGAGCATGAGGTGAGGCGGACCTTTAAAAAAGTGAATATCAGGAAGGCAGCAGGTCCAGACGGCATCCCCGGCCGCGTCCTAAAAGTCTGTGCCGACCAACTGGCCCCAGTATTCACTGACATATTTAACCTGTCCTTAGAACAGGCTGTCATCCCCACCTGCCTGAAGAAGTCCACTATTATCCCTGTACCCAAAAAATCCAAGCCTGCTTGCCTCAACGACTACCGCCCTGTAGCTCTCACCTCCATAGCCATGAAGTGCTTCGAGAAGCTAGTAAAGGGCTACATCTGCTCCTCCCTCCCCATCAACATGGACCCCCTGCAATTTGCATACCGCCCCAACAGGTCCACGGAGGACGCCATATCCCATGTGCTGCACACAGCAGCATCACACCTGGACAAGAGGCAGGGGAACTATGTGAGAATGCTATTCATCGACTACAGCTCGGCATTCAATACCATAGTCCCCTCCATACTCATAGCCAAGCTCAGGGACCTGGGCTTGGGCTATGACCTCTGCCAGTGGGTCTTGGACTTCCTGACTGGCAGACCCCAGGTGGTGAGAGCAGGCAACTGCACCTCCTCATCCATCACCCTCAACATAGGGGCCC
This sequence comes from Notolepis coatsorum, assembly GCF_963971535.1. Lineage (NCBI taxonomy): Eukaryota > Metazoa > Chordata > Actinopteri > Aulopiformes > Paralepididae > Notolepis > Notolepis coatsorum. The sequence goes on from NC_140167.1 coordinate 148,952,057, forward strand.
CCCAGGGCTGTGTTCTGAGTCCCCTCCTCTACTCCCTGTACACACACGACTGTGTGGCTCAGCGGAGTAGCAATACAATCGTCAAATTTGCTGACGACACAGTGGTGGTGGGCCTGATCTCTGCCAACGACGAGAGGGCCTACCTGGAAGAGGTCAAGGTCCTGGCGGGATGGTGCCAGGAAAACAGCCTCTCCCTGAACGTCAGCAAAACAAAGGAGATGATTGTGGACTTCAGGAGGTCGGGGGTCAAGGACTACAGCCCCCTCAGCATCGACGGGGCACCGGTTGAGAGAGTCAACAGCTTTAAGTACCTCGGAGCCTACATATCCGAGGACTTGACATGGACCACACACATTAACAGTGTTGTGAAGAAGGCACGACAACGCCTCTACTTCCTCAGGCGCCTAAGGAAGTTCCAAGTCAGCCAGAAGATCCTTAAGAACTTCTACTCATGTACAATAGAGAGCATCTTGACCGGCAACATCACCTCCTGGTTTGGGAATAGCACTGCACAAGACCAAAGCAGACTACAAAGAGTGACACGTTCAGCCGAACGCACAATTGGAGGGGGGCTCCCCACCCTCCAGAACATTTACTACAAGCGTTGCAAGGGCAAGGCTAAGAGAATCATTAAAGACTCCAGTCACCCGAACAACTGCCTCTTTGAACTGCTGCCGTCAGGCAAGCGATACAGGAGTCTCAAGGCGAGCACAGAAAGACTCAGAAGAAGCTTCTATCCCCAGGCCATCAGGCTGCTAAACGAACAATGAATGAACACTACACAACAACAACCACCAAACGCACATAGCACACACATCCACACGCACACACTCACTTTAAACAAACACACTGTAGCACCCACTCCACACACTTATAGCACACACCCACTTTAAACAAACACACTGTAGCACCCACTCCCCACACTTTATATTTATGGATGAAGGATTGCACTACAACTCGTACACCTTACTGTAAATTGTACCTAAAATTGTACCTCATCCCATTTCTGCTTTGCACTAGATAGTACTGTACATTAGTACACTGCATAGTATTGTGTATTGTATATTATATGGTAACTCAGAACATTGTACATATGTCTATACCGAACACTGTGACCTCATTTTCTTCTTCTAAATTCATGCTATATTATGTTATTATGTTATTTGATACTATCTTGTCTAGCACAGTCTCTGGAGCGTAACAGTAAGAAGCATTTTGTATGAAAGTATTCTGTACTTCTGTATGCCAACTATTAAAGAACTTGAACTTGAGATGCCTTGGAGGATAAGTCGTGGACAACTGTAGATCATCTAAGCTCCACTGTGTTTAAATTCAAATCCTATGCCATTGTTTATATTTAACCCTTGTGTCTGAAAACTAAAGTATTATACTCTTATTAGGGGACTAAATTGAAAAACTCCATAAAAAGATTATGTTGAAATAATTTCCCACTTTCTTTTCCATAAATATTTTATTCAACTTCAGCCCTGATCATAACCATTTTTTATATTATTTTTGTAATGAAATACTCCCACTTTTCTGAAAAGAGTTGTTAAATATGACAAAAAAAAGAATATGTGATGGTTATGATCGGGCTGAAGTGGAATAAACAATTTATGAAGAGTAAAAAAAAAAATACAAGATAATTAAAAGATTATGCCACATATTATGTTGGCTCATCACTGCAAAGTTATCAAACAAATACGAATCTGATCAGACACAAGGGTTAAGTTGTTGTTCCCTTTCTAATTTCCTCAAACATCTAGTCTAGTTAATGTGATCAATATTATTTGACAATTGATGCTTTTTGTTGGACATTTCAGTCAGTAGTGAGCTCATACTTTGAGCTCATAAATTTATAGTTAAAATGATTGCAATCTTGTCTTCGTTGTGCATGAATGCGTGTGCTCACCACACACAATATGTGTGTCACTATTCTGGCAGTGGCTATATTGTTAATGAAAGCCTGTTATAAGGTCTGTTATTTGTTTTTTGTAAAAAGTTTTAGTCACTGGAAGTTCTGAAAAAATAAATTTTCATATTAAAGCCATGTTGTCATTTTTGTTCACACATTTTTGGAAATATGGTCATATAAGAATTTTATTATTATTTATTTAACAATAGTGTGTTTAACAGCAGGAAAAAAACATGTAATGTTATGATGTATACATATCAGCAGCAATATTTTAATGTAAAATGTACATTAATCAGTATTGATTCCTTAACTTTACAAGTTACAAGTAGATGTACAAGTTACAAATGTACAAGTAGAGTACCATTTAGATTATGGTTGAATAAACATTGATGTCTAACATTGATTCAATATAAAATCAACTAAAATGTGCATGTAGATTACTATTTAGATTATGGTTGAATAAACATTGATGTCTAACATTGATTCAATATAAAATCAACTAAAATGTGCATGTAGATTACCATTTAGATGATGGTTGAATCAACATTGATATAGTATCAGCTATGGTTGACACCTAACGTTGATTCAACGTTAGGGTCATAGACAACGATCTATATAATTTAGATGTCAGGCTTCAACATAGATTCAATATTTCTGCTGAACCCTATTTCAACGTTGATTCACTCATTTTTTGCTATCTGGGTATACACTGTAAAAAATTAATGTTTTTTCAGGGGAAATTCACTGTATTATTATTACTTTTGTTTTTCTACTTTAAGTGTAAATGCCATAAAGATACAGTAAATTACCTTTTATCTAAATATTAACCATTAAATAAAGGTTGTAATCTGTAAATGTATTTGATTTTACTGTAATTTGACAGTAAGTGTTTGGCAACCATTGATGCCAGACATTACCGTTTTCTTGCAGCTTTTTTTCTAACTGTAAAACGGTAAATGTCTGGCAAAAATAATACAGTGAATTTCTCGTGAAATATAATATTTTTTTTACAGTGAAATATGTTACAAATCTGTCAGTGTACCATGTATCATTTATATGCAATGTTTGTTATTAGTACAAAACGTAACACAGCAGCTTCAATTTGGGTCTTCGAGAGATGGCCATGTCTGGACATGATGTCAAGTCAATCAGGGCAAGCTTATTTGACTCATATCTCACCTAGAAAGGCTTTTGAAATAGTGAAATGCCATGTTGGCCTCAATATTTTCAAAACAAATCGTATGAAAATGTTATGAAACGAACAAGAATGTGATAAAACATGTAATAAAAACGGAGCTCAACGCATACATTTGATGGTAGAAATTTGTTTGTTTTCACTCATACCAAGATGGCGGCGGTCTCGTAACATCAGAGTGTCTTCCTGCACTACCATCCACGTGGTACATACATTTACATAGGCTACCACTAGGTGGCAGTGAGATCCTGTAACAACCTCTGTGGAAATATTATCACATTTAAAAAAAAAAAAATCTCATAACACTTTAACCTTAACCTAAACAAACGTATTGCTGAAAATATACACTCTATGCCTGCTGTCATATACTGCTGCAGAGAACTTTTTCATGCCAAATAAGTAATCTGGTCTTTCCAAAGACATGGGACACGTGTGTGCACGAATACACCTTAAATGATTTTCAAATATAATGCAGCGTTTTGCTCATATTGAATTCTACCAAGGGTATACTTTTTATTTCTGAATTTCCCATTCTTAATTCTTACATGTGTGCATGAACACATTCATTGCTCCACGTGTTGAGAATTTAGCTGCTGCTTTGCACGAACAAACATGAACGCTAGCATATATTAGTGTTACGGTAAAACACGTGGAAATGTACATTTTAAGACAAGACGACAGTCGCAGATTTCTATTATATAATGACTATTTGAAAACCATGACTTAATATAAATGTCTTACTGATATGGGGTCTTGCTGCTGTGGCCTCACGCTTCGAAGTTCCTGCTTTTCAGGGCGGAAAAGGTTTTATCTCTGTGTGATGAAGATTTATATAGAACCTCCCATGCATGCGCAGAACGAGGCCAGCCTGCATAGGTCTTTTGCCGGTAGCTAAATGACAATGTAATTATAATGTGATTGATTGATTGATTGATTTAAAAGTTTATTAACAGATTGCAGAATGGGTACAGTGCAGTACAGCTCAATACATACAATTGTTAAGGGGATGCAGACCAGATAAAGACTTTCGTCTTGTTTACATCAGGGTCCCCCATTTTCAATTCATCATATACACCAGGGGTTTCCAAACTTTTCAGGCCAGGACCCAGAAAATAAGGCGTCATAGAGCCGCGGCCCAATGCACATCGTCCGGCTTTTTTTATTTTATTTTTTTGCCAGGCGACCGATTTTTTAAGCCAAATATCACTTCAATCATATTAAGTTAGTTCAAGTTAGTTATTCATTTATATGTGCTATTTATGAGAGGGCTAATTTGTTGCAAAATAATAATGATAATAATAATAGCCTCATTAAAATACTATTGTTGCTTCGGTTGTTTTCAGCGTTTTATGTGCATAATCTGTTATTTAGTTTGAAATGTTCGTGGAAATAAGTAGATTTTTAGTTTGGGGGGGGGGGGGGGACACTGTACACAGTACATTTGAATACTGACAAAGCCATACTTGGTCGTACAACTGGGTTAGGACATTTTTCAACTCATTCAGAACGCAGCGGCCCGCCTGATCTCAAACCTACCGAAGTCGGCCCATGTCACCCCACTTCTTAGGGACCTGCACTGGCTCCCCATTGCTGCACGAATCCGCTTCAAGGCCCTCGACCTAGCATACCGTGCGGCAAAGGGAACCGCTCCCGCCTACCTCCGGTCAATGGTTTCTAACTCACACCCTCAAGACCCCTACGCTCTGCATCTTCTGGCCGCCTCAGACCTACTCCTATCCAAGCTCCGAGAGGGTCATCAAAGAGAAGTCGCCTATTCTCAGTCCTTGCCCCACAATGGTGGAATGAACTACTCACCCCAGTTAGGACAGCCGAAACACGTCCAATCTTTCGCCGTCGACTAAAGACGCACTTCTTCAACCATTATCTGAATAAAAATAAAAATTAAAAAAATCTAACCCTAACTAACCGTACTGTCATGCACTTATGTCCTAATAAATTAACCTACACTGTAGCACTCAACACTTTGATGAACATTGTTGCTCAGCTTGTGCCCTTCCTGATGGCTTGTCGTACAGAACATGTAAGTTGCTTTGGATAAAAGCGTCAGCTAAATGACTAAATGTAAATGTAAATGTAAATTTGTAGGGGCCAGTTTCTAATTGCAGTCTCCCGTAGGTGTTCTTTGAGGGTGTTTTTGAAAGTGGGTAGTGATTCACATTCCTTTACAGCTTTGGGTAGGGCGTTCCACATTGATGTGGCATAATTGCGAAACGTGTTTAGTCCATTGTTTGAGCCGAATCTGGGTTTAACATGATTTGTGGAGCTCCCTCTGGTGTTGTGATCGTGGTATTCACTGACCTTTGGGAAGTATTTTGACATGTACATGGGTACCTTGGTCGTGTAGTGTATCTTGTATAGGCCAGGCCCGTTGCAAGTTTGTGTACACTGATTTTTGTAAATGGGTATACAATACAGTGTACAGCTCAATACACACAATTGTTAAGGGGATGCAGAGTCAAAGAAAGACTTCCGTCATGTTTACATGATCACATTCACTGATGAAACCTGATGTTGTCAATAGATTAATAGGCTATACTTTTTCATGCCAATTATTTTTTATTTTTTATTAATGAAAATCCACTCCCTGCATTAATTTAATTGAACCAAACCCTATACCACATTGGCTACGAGGCTTGACAATGCATTGTGCTACTGTGATACAAAAAGCCAGTGGCTCTCAATCAGAATCAGAACCAGAAAGGTCTTTATTGCCAAGTATACTTTACACATACAAGGAATTTGCTTTGGATGTTACTTTGGATGTTACTGATGTTACATTAGCGGACAGACATTAACAAACAGATAATACAATAAAGTGGTTGAGTAAAGTAAAATTAAATATGAGCTAAGTTGAGCACAATAGAATAAAATATTTATGAAATAAAATATAGGCCATGCAGGGCTGCTGTATACGACTGTATAAGAGGTTGAATAAAGTTATGTGGGATATAAACTAAGTTAAATATCTCAATAGATATATAGTCAAATTTAGTAGGAATAGGAATAGGCAGGGCTGTGCAACTGGGCAGATGTGGTCAATTATACAATTATATACACTAATTAGAATGAAGTAACAATACAGTGCAAGTGAAGGTCCCGAGCCTTGTTGAAGAGGCTCACTGCAGAGGGAAAGAAACTGTTCTTGTGGCGTGAGGTTTTGGCCCTGATGAACTGCAGCCTCCTGCCAGAGGAGAGTGACTCAAACAGGTTGTGGCTGGGGTGGTAGGGGTCGGCCACAATCTTACCTGCACGCTTCAGGGTCCTGGAGGCGTACAGGTCCTGGAGAGATGGCAGACTGCAGCAGCCGATCACCTTCTCAGCAGAGTGCATGATGACTAGGGATGGGTACCGAATTCGGTACTTTTGAGGTACCGAACCGAAACACGTCGGTACTACCGAGTATCGAATCAAGTGAGAAACCGAAAAAAAAATATAAAAAAAATTAAAAAAAATAAAATTTATTAATTTTTTTAATGTTTTTTTTTTCGTTTTTTTTTTTTAACTTTTTTCTTTTCATGTCAACGTTCACACGCACAATATATGCTTACCTAGGATTTGACTTGATTCAACAACAAAGCAGTCGGAGCAATGACAAGCCGAAAACTGTCGAAATTGTAGTTATTTGAAGTTTGGATTTTTTTTTACGACTGAGGTAGGTAAATTAAATTTCTTGAGACTAAAGTACCGAAAAAAGGTACCGTTGGGTACCGGTATCGATTCACAGGTACCGGTACCGGTATTGGTTCAAATGTGAAAGGTACCCATCCCTAATGATGACACGCTGCAGCCTGCCTTTGTCCTTGGCCGTGGCTGCAGTGTACCATGGAGGAGGTGAAGATGGACTCAATGATTGATGGCATGTGTAAAAGTGCACCATCATCGTCTTTGGCAGGTTGAATTTCTTCAGCTGCCGCAGGAAGTACATCCTCTGCTGTGCTTTCTTGAGGAGGGAACTGATGTTCAGCTCCCACTTGAGGTCATGGGAGATGATGGTTCCCAAGAATCGGAAGGACTACTGGGGAGTCACACAAGGTGATGGGGTTGAGTGGGGCTGGGTTCCTTCTGTAATCCACAACCATCTCCAGTGTCTTGAGAATATGTCATTGATTGATTAAAAACGTTATTAACAGATTGCAGAATGGGCCAAGCAGTAGTCTGACCAGTTTGTTTTGTGATGTTTGGAGCCTTGTTTTTATTGAACATTGTACATATGTACATACTTCTATTTTATACTTGCTATACTTATTTTATTTTATACTTATCCTTTTGTCTAGCAGTCTCTGGAGCGTAATAGAAAAAAGCAGTAGAGAGTGTGCTCACATACGGACTACTGGTGTGGTTCTCCAGCTGCACCAGGGCAGAGAAGGAGGCCCTCCACAGCTTACCACAAGGACTGGAAGCAGTAGGGAGCAGCTAGCATAGCTTAGCACAAGGGCTGGAAGCAGTATAGGGACCAGCTAGCCTATAGCTTAGCACAAGGGCTGGAAGCAGTAGGGAGCAGCTAGCTATAGCTTAGCACAAGGGCTGGAAGCAGTATAGGGACCAGCTAGCCTATAGCTTAGCACAAGGGCTGGAAGCAGTAGGGAGAAGCTAGCTATATCTTAGCACAAGGGCTGGAAGCAGTATAGGGACCAGCTAGCCTATAGCTTAGCACAAGGGCTGGAAGCAGTAGGGAGCAGCTAGCTATAGCTTAGCACAAGGGCTGGAAGCAGTAGGGAGCAGCTAACTATAGCTTAGCACAAGGGCTGGAAGCAGTATAGGGACCAACTAGCCTATAGCTTAGCACAAGGGCTGGAAGCAGTAGGGAGCAGCTAGCTATAGCTTAGCACAAGGGCTGGAAGCAGTATAGGGACCAGCTAGCCTATAGCTTAGCACAAGGGCTGGAAGCAGTAGGGAGCAGCTAGCTATAGCTTAGCACAAGGGCTGGAAGCAGTAGGGAGCAGCTACGTCAGACTTTCTGTCCTCGTGTCAACCCAGCCTGAATTTGGTGGTACAATGACTCACTTTGTCAATTTACATGAGACGTTTCTCAAACCCATGGGTCACGGATGGTGAAGGACGAGAGGCCTTGGAATGTAGCAGAGACGCCACTGCCAGAACGTCTCTTTCTTTCCTCTCTCCCTTCTTATAGGAGATCTGGGAAGATGCTTATCAGAGGGGGAAATGGCTGATTTGAGCATGCCGTTCTGCCGAGGCCATGGAACTCATTCACATACAGCACACACACACACACACACACACACACACACACACACACACACACACACACACACACACACACACACACACACACACACACACACACACACCCTCGCACCCCCCGTCCCCAACCCCTGTGACATAAACTCCCACTTCTCCATTACAACAATAACTGTGAACCGAACTTGCATTGCTGCATTATAGTCCATCCATTGCAAGTCAACGCCCCCCCCCCCTCCATCCATTAACTCAACTCAACTGGACTGTCACTGTAATATTTATGTACAGTTGTACAGTGTCCCCCACCCACCCCTCCTATACCAACCCCCCCACCCCACCCACCCAACCACCTCCAATGTACAGTCCCCCCCCCCCCCCCCCACTCCACCTACACTGTAAGAAAAAAAGCTGCAAGAAAACGGTAAATGTCTGGCATCAACGGTTGCCAAATACTTACTGTCAAATTACAGTGAAATCATGAAAAAGGGAATTTTTTCTACCGAGGCGGCGCCAAGCAGTCATCACTCAGTGACTCGAGAGACAGGACGCTACGCGCTCCGGAGGCTCGCTCCGCGGTTGCAGCTGGAGGCTATTGGGCGAGTGACATTTGCGAGGTCTGTCCGCCACATGGCAGGGTAACAAAATAGTTGTGTCCCCTGCTGTAGTTGTGAGTATACGTTTATTAGCTTAACTCCGTAGCAACATCACACAGGTGTATCTGTAGACAGTCTCCTCCCCACCGTATATTCTCTCCCCACCGTATGTATCTTTTTTCCTACCACCCACCCCCTCCTAATGTACAGTCCCCTCCCCATCATATGTATAATCTGTCAGGATCTTTGGGTAACATTACTGTATATTTGCATATCGTATGTCACAAATGTAACATTACTATATTCCTCTATGTCATGTATGTCCCTATGCCATAAATGTCATGATGTCAATGTCATGTATGTCATAAATGTCACTATGAATTGAAAATGGGGGACCCTGATGATGTAAACAAGACAAACGTCTTTCTCTGGTCTGCATCCCCTTAACAATTGTGTGTATTGAGCCATACTGTATTGTACCCATTCTGCAATCTGTTCAATATTGATCGATTGAACATTTTATTAACAGATTGCAGAATGGTACAATACAGTACAGCTCAATACACACAATTGTTAAGGGGATGCAGACCAAAGAAATACTTTCGTCTTGTTTACATCAGGGTCCCCCATTTTCAATTAACATATATGACACACATGACATACAGATAGACAATACTGCTACATCTATACATTCATGACATACCAGATTTACAAATACAGTATTGTTTGTGATACAAAAATAGTCTAAAAATTGGAGGAGGTTGGGTAGGTGGGGTGGGGGGACTGTACATTGGAGGTGGTTGGGTAGGTCGGGGGGGGGGGGGGGGTAACTGTACATTGGATTATCAACGAAACCTTACTAGGTCCCAAGAAGAGGGTCTCGTGTATTAAATCAAGTTTTCATTCATTCACTCTGGATCTGGTAAATCCAGTAGCAATACACACAATTGTTAAGGGGATGCAGACCAGAGAAAGATGTTTGTCTTGTTTACATCATCAGGGTCCCCCATTTTCAATTCATAGTGACATTTATGACATACACAACATACATGACATCATGACATTTATGACATAGGGACATACATGACTTACAGGTATAACATGCAACTAGCACTCTCAAAGCTGACGGTAGGCTACTCTGTTCACATTTCCAAAATGTGTAATAGTGGCAAATGTCGGTACAGACTATTGAATAAAGTTTGAGGAATGGTAACCCATTAAATCCTAATTTTCAAGGACTTTCCAGTGAATAATAGTGTCCTTTTTTTCATTTTCCCAGATGCACCATGCACCAAGGATCCAGCTTATTACTGCCAATCTGGAGGATTGTTCCTTATCTGGTCTTCACTTGTGCCACTGATTCATTGACCTTTTGTGGTGTGGTATGTTTTGATTTTTACTTAGTAATACACTGTATAGTTGGGATTCTGAATTAAACAGTATAATGTTCACATATATTATGGAGCCCCCAGGGGTCGGGAGAATATTGTGGAAAACAATATAAAACTGAAATGGTAAAGCTAAAAAACTGTAGACCTGACCACAACCCCCTCGGTTCAACAGCACAATATGTTGCTTTCTCCGCTTTTAAAAGTTGAAATCATCTGATGACATTGAAGGGATAGTTCAGAATTGTGGACATAAAGTTTAATTTACTACTTGGCCATTATGTTATGTTCAATGGACTGCACTTATATATAGCAATAGCGCTTTTATCCAAAGCGCGTATGGCCTCTCATTCACCTATTCACACACATTCACACGCCAATGGTGGCAGCTGCCATGCATATTGATCCATAAATATTATCACTCAGTGACTCGAGAGACAGGACGCTACGCGCTCCGGAGGCTCGCTCCGCGGTTGCAGCTGGAGGCTATTGGGCGAGTGACATTTGCGAGGTCTGTCCGCCACATGGCAGGGTAACAAAATAGTTGTGTCCCCTGCTGTAGTTGTGAGTATACGTTTATTAGCTTAACTCCGTAGCAACATCACACAGGTGTATCTGTAGACAGTCTCCTCCCCACCGTATATTCTCTCCCCACCGTATGTATCTTTTTTCCTACCACCCACCCCCTCCTAATGTACAGTCCCCTCCCCATCATATGTATAATCTGTCAGGATCTTTGGGTAACATTACTGTATATTTGCATATCGTATGTCACAAATGTAACATTACTATATTCCTCTATGTCATGTATGTCCCTATGCCATAAATGTCATGATGTCAATGTCATGTATGTCATAAATGTCACTATGAATTGAAAATGGGGGACCCTGATGATGTAAACAAGACAAACGTCTTTCTCTGGTCTGCATCCCCTTAACAATTGTGTGTATTGAGCCATACTGTATTGTACCCATTCTGCAATCTGTTCAATATTGATCGATTGAACATTTTATTAACAGATTGCAGAATGGTACAATACAGTACAGCTCAATACACACAATTGTTAAGGGGATGCAGACCAAAGAAATACTTTCGTCTTGTTTACATCAGGGTCCCCCATTTTCAATTAACATATATGACACACATGACATACAGATAGACAATACTGCTACATCTATACATTCATGACATACCAGATTTACAAATACAGTATTGTTTGTGATACAAAAATAGTCTAAAAATTGGAGGAGGTTGGGTAGGTGGGGTGGGGGGACTGTACATTGGAGGTGGTTGGGTAGGTCGGGGGGGGGGGGGGTAACTGTACATTGGATTATCAACGAAACCTTACTAGGTCCCAAGAAGAGGGTCTCGTGTATTAAATCAAGTTTTCATTCATTCACTCTGGATCTGGTAAATCCAGTAGCAATACACACAATTGTTAAGGGGATGCAGACCAGAGAAAGATGTTTGTCTTGTTTACATCATCAGGGTCCCCCATTTTCAATTCATAGTGACATTTATGACATACACAACATACATGACATCATGACATTTATGACATAGGGACATACATGACTTACAGGTATAACATGCAACTAGCACTCTCAAAGCTGACGGTAGGCTACTCTGTTCACATTTCCAAAATGTGTAATAGTGGCAAATGTCGGTACAGACTATTGAATAAAGTTTGAGGAATGGTAACCCATTAAATCCTAATTTTCAAGGACTTTCCAGTGAATAATAGTGTCCTTTTTTTCATTTTCCCAGATGCACCATGCACCAAGGATCCAGCTTATTACTGCCAATCTGGAGGATTGTTCCTTATCTGGTCTTCACTTGTGCCACTGATTCATTGACCTTTTGTGGTGTGGTATGTTTTGATTTTTACTTAGTAATACACTGTATAGTTGGGATTCTGAATTAAACAGTATAATGTTCACATATATTATGGAGCCCCCAGGGGTCGGGAGAATATTGTGGAAAACAATATAAAACTGAAATGGTAAAGCTAAAAAACTGTAGACCTGACCACAACCCCCTCGGTTCAACAGCACAATATGTTGCTTTCTCCGCTTTTAAAAGTTGAAATCATCTGATGACATTGAAGGGATAGTTCAGAATTGTGGACATAAAGTTTAATTTACTACTTGGCCATTATGTTATGTTCAATGGACTGCACTTATATATAGCAATAGCGCTTTTATCCAAAGCGCGTATGGCCTCTCATTCACCTATTCACACACATTCACACGCCAATGGTGGCAGCTGCCATGCATATTGATCCATAAATAGTGTTTAGATTGTACTTCTATAGGTTTTTAACTTTACATACTGTATTTAAACATTACATTTGAACAAACACTGCAAGCTAAAGTTTTAAATAATTTGAATCTGTTTTATACAGCACACTTGCTTCCAAAATAAAGCAGTTTTACAATCCTGAGCGTTTGTTAACACTTGAAGCTTTTTGTTTCTAACAATCTGTACAATAAAAGTGTCTGTCTGCTTAACTTTTAGTGGTCCCACTTTATTGAAGGAGTTTGATTGTAACAATTTAGGAAAAATCTGTAAAATAACAGTGTTTTTCTGCTGAGTTTTTAGTGGCATAACTTTATTGAAGGGGTTTGATTGTAATACGTTAGGAAAAACCGGCCAAATAACAGTGTTTCACTGTGTTTCATCGTAATAATTTTGGAAAAACTTGTGGAATAACAGTGTTTCATTGCTGAACTTTAAGTTCTGTCACTTTATTGAAGGAGTTTGATTGTAACAATTTTGGAAAAACCTGTAAAATAACAGTGTTTCACTGCTGAACTAAGTTCTGTCACTTTATTGAAGGAGTTTGATTGTAATAATTTTGGAAAAACCTGCCAAATAACAGTGTTTCACTGCTGAACTTTAAGTTATGTCACTTAATTGAAGGTGTTTCATCGTAATAATTTTGGAAAAACTTGTGAAATAACAGTATTTCACTGCTGAACTTTAAGTTCTGTCACTTTATTGAAGGAGTTTGATTGTAACAATTTAGGAAAAACCTGTGAAATAACAGTGTTTCACTGCTGAACTTTGAGTTCTGTCACTTAATTGAAGGAGTTTGATTGTAATAATTATGGGGAAAAACGGTCAAATAACAGTGTTTCACTGCTGAACTTTAAGTTCTGTCACTTTATTGAAGGAGTTTGATCGTAATGATTTAGGAAAAACCTGTGAAATAACAGTGTTTCACTGCTGAACTTTGAGTTCTGTCACTTAATTGAAGGAGTTTGATTGTAATAATTATGGGAAAACCTGTAAAATAACAGTGTTTCACTGCTGAACTTTAAGTTCTGTCACTTAATTGAAGGAGTTTGATCGTAATAATTTAGGAAAAACCTGTGAAATAACAGTGTTTCACTGCTGAACTTTGAGTTCTGTCACTTATCTGAAGGAGTTTGATTGTAATAATTATGGGAAAACCTGTAAAATAACAGTGTTTCACTGCTGAACTTTAAGTTCTGTCACTTAATTGAAGGAGTTTGATCGTAATAATTTAGGAAAAACCTGTGAAATAACAGTGTTTCACTGCTGAACTTTGAGTTCTGTCACTTATCTGAAGGAGTTTGATTGTAATAATTATGGGAAAACCTGTAAAATAACAGTGTTTCACTGCTGAACTTTAAGTTCTGTCACTTTATTGAAGGAGTTTGATCGTAATAATTGAGGAAAAACCTGTGAAATAACAGTGTTTCACTGCTGAACTTTGAGTTCTGTCACTTAATTAAAGGAGTTTGATTGTAATAAGTATGGGAAAACCTGTAAAATAACAGTGTTTCACTGCTGAACTTTAAGTTCTGTCACTTTATTGAAGGAGTTTGAGCGTAATAATTGAGGAAAAACCTGTGAAATAACAGTGTTTCACTGCTGAACTTTAAGTTCTGTCACTTTATTGAAGGAGTTTGATCGTAATAATTTAGGAAAAACCTGTGAAATAACAGTGTTTCACTGCTGAACTTTGAGTTCTGTCACTTAATTGAAGGAGTTTGATTGTAATAATTATGGGAAAACCTGTAAAATAACAGTGTTTCACTGCTGAACTTTAAGTTCTGTCACTTTATTGAAGGAGTTTGAGCGTAATAATTGAGGAAAAACCTGTGAAATAACAGTGTTTCACTGCTGAACTTTAAGTTCTGTCACTTTATTGAAGGAGTTTGATCGTAATAATTTAGGAAAAACCTGTGAAATAACAGTGTTTCACTGCTGAACTTTGAGTTCTGTCACTTTATTGAAGGAGTTTGATCATAATAATTTAGGAAAAACCTGTGAAATAACAGTGTTTCACTGCTGAACTTTAAGTTCTGTCACTTTATTGAAGGAGTTTGATCGTAATAATTTAGGAAAGACCTGTGAAATAACAGTGTTTCACTGCTGAACTTTGAGTTATGTCACTTAATTGAAGGAGTTTCATCGTAAATGTAGGGAAAACTTGTGAAATAACAGTGTTTCACTGCTGAACTTTAAGTTCTGTCACTTTATTGAAGGTGTTTGATCATAATAATGTAGGGAAAAACCTGTAAAATAACAGTGTTTCACTGCTGAACCTAACCTGTCAATTAACAGTGGTTCTCTGCAAAAATAATAAACAGAATTATCTGTAAATTTATTGCTTTTCCACTTTATTTTAATTCGGGTATTTCAATGTAATTTTACAGTAAATCTCTGGCTGCCAAGCTGCCAGACATTTACTGTTTTTTTTACAGATTTTTTTCTTACAGTGTACGCACAGACAAATCGGGATTAATCAACCGTGCGTGCACAGGTCGTACACACACTCCACATTGGGGCCTCATTCAACAATACTCTCTTATCATTTTTCTTATATTCTTGCATACATGTCTGTTAACACTTTCAGAGCCCTTGCTTAACCTTGATTTACCCGTTGAATGCCACCATCCACTTCAATGTTAGCGTTAAAAACGCCTAATCTGGGCGGCCAGGTGGTGCAGTGGGCAAGGCACTCACCACCAATGCTGGAGACGCTGGGTTCGCGTGTTCGATCCCAGCTCTCCACATTGTTTTCAGTTTGGCTGGTCGTCCGTACTAATACAATTGGCAGTATTAGAGGGTGGGAAAGCTGATGGGTGGGTCCTGGGCGTTGTAAACAGGAAAATACTCCTACAGTTCGGTCGGGGCGCCTGCTCAGCGAAGGAAGGATCTGGAGGGAGGTACAGTAGTGTGACCTTCCACACGTTACACTCTCCCAGTGAGAATCTGAGCTGCCAGGCTGGCTGCCGGCTGGCTGCGCATGTGTCGGAGGATAGCATGTGATAGTCTCCGGCCTCCCGGACCAACAGTAGGGGGGGTGCGCAACAACCAGGAAGGGAGTTGGGAATTGGCATAACGACTAACAGTGGGATGGGAGAAAAAATCTAAAAAGAAAAAAAAGCCTAATCTATGTTTTAAATTATGGCTATGTGTCTTATCTGCCCGTAACTTTATCAATGACTTGTTTGCAGTCAACATTGTCGAAGCGGATTGTTTTTTTATCGGTTAATTTTCGTTTTATAGCATTTTGAAAAGCCCCTGTTTTCAAGGAAAATATAAAGATTCCATGATAAAAAGACATTTACTGGAATATTCTAGAATACACAAAAACATTGTCATTTTTCGGCCTATTTATGAATCGTTTTCTTTTTTTTTAAACTTAAATTTTTATTGAACATTTATAGACATACAACAAAACATATACAATAACATCAATAACACAACAGTACAATGATGTGGGCCCCTTGAACTCGGCTGCGCTCATCCTCCCAGACCCCCGCAAGAGGAACCCCCCCCTCCCACCCTCCCCCCCTAGAAACCGGGCTCCCCCGCATCCCAGGTCCGTCCCACGCGGGGTCCAGCACTCAGCGACATGGGCATCTTGAATCTGATCGGGCCCGACCCAGTAGATGGGCGAGGGGCAATACTCCCCCCCACCGAGCCAAGCCCGCTACCTCCCATGCCGCCAAGCCCCCCACCCCACGCACAACCAACCCACAACCCATGGGATCGCACTCTCCCGGGTCAAACCGCATAAACGCTGACCCCCCACCCCCGACTCCCACCCCCCCCCCCCCTGAGTTGAGCCCATTGGCGCCCCACATATCTTAGGCCGCTGCGCCCGTAGCCGGGCCCCCATCGACACGGGTCCCTTGAATCAATTGGGCCAGGCCCAGTAGAGGAAAGGATAGGGGACTCCCCCCCACCGAGCCAAGCCCGCTATTCCCCATGCCCCCGAGAGCCCCACCCCACGCCCATCGGCCCCCCAACACACAGGGCCCCGCCGGGCAAAGCCCAGCCTCTCTGATACCCCTGTGAGAGACCCCTCCCTCCCGCCCTCCTCCCCGAGAGATAGAACACCCCCATATCCTGGTCCACCATGCACAGAGCCGAGCCCCCAGAGCCCCCACCCACCACCGCCCGACCGCCAGGCCCGCGGCCCACTAGAGCCCGAAGGACAGGTCCGCAGAAGGTCTAAGCACCACGCCTCAATGGCCCCCCGACCCCCCGCGACGCCAAGCCCGGTGCCCCCCCGGCCCCGACACCTGACCGCCCAGGCACGACGGCCGAGGACCCCAGGAAACCCACTGTACCTCCCATGTCACCGACATCACCGCACACGTTTATGAAAATAAAACGAACAATACAATAAGCGCACTCTTTCCCCAGTTGGCGGTTTGGAGGGGGATCAGCCCTCCTACTGGAGAAGCCCCCCCCCCCAGAGACGAAGATACCCCCCGCAGGAGGCTCTTCAAGCCTCTCTTCATGTCCAACATTTTGAATTTTTGTCCTTCATATTTGTCCATGTGCACATTTAAAACATATATACTTTACATAAATCGCTCCCAAGGTGTACGGGGGATCCATATGTCACCCCCTCTCCCCTGCTGGTAGGTGCAGAGTATTGGCTCTCTTGTTGAGAGGGCTCTGCCTAGTGGCGAGGGGTGCCTGATGTCTTGGCCCCCCTTCATCTCACTATAATTGTCCAACATTCGTGTTGTCTATTGTGCTAGAGCTCCTGGTCAAAGTTCTCTGTCTGCTTTTCCTCCTGTTCCGAGAACCCCACCTTCCAGTCCCCCCGTGATTCGAGTCCCATGTTCCATTGTCTCTCCTTCATCCCAGTCCAATGTGTGTAAATCTCTGTGTGTTTATAGTTCTCCATTATTCTATGTGTTGTATATTTACCCTCCTAATTATTTCCATCTGCAGTGATTATAGTGTGCGTTCGTGTATGTGTTTCATTGGGCATTATTGTCTATAGCTGGGGTGGTTAATCCGTTCTTTATGTACTCCTCTCGTTCGCCTCCCCGTGTCTCACTTCGTCTCTTCCTTCACGTCTCCTTATCATTTCCTTCACCTCGAATCTCAAAAAGTTAATCGTAATCGCTCTCGGGGGGCCTGCCAGCGGGCTGCTTCGACGCAGGCGCCCCGTGGGCTCTCTGAATCTCCATCACCACATACAGGGCCATAGACTCCCTTTCCACTCCGTCCTCCAATCCCCATAACCGGGTATTATTTCTCCGCGGTCTCCCTTTCATGTCCGACAGCTTTTCCTTCATTTTTTCTTGTTGTAGAATTGCAATTGTCAGTACTTCGGGTATCTTCGCTTCCCATTCCTCCGCCTCTGCCGTTCTCCCTTCCAACGCCGCCACGCTCTCACCCTGTTCCACCATCTTTTCATTGACCGCTTCGAGTCCTGCATCCATTTCTCCCCCGATATCCTCCTGCTCCGTCTTCAATTCCTCCCCCAGCCTCCCGACATCGGTCCTTATCGTGTCCGTAATTGTCTGCATATCCGCCAATATTGCGTCCGTCATTGTTTTCATATATGCCAATATCTCGGCCTGCATGCAGACCGCCCATCCTGGCATTTCCCTGTCGAGCGCGGCCGGCCCACCTCCTCCTTCCACCTGGTCCCTCTCTCCCTCGCGACGGGGATTTTGTATATTCAAATTCTCCCTTCTCAGAGATCCCTCATTTTCTCTCTTCTTCTCATTCCTTGTTTCCTCCTTGTTCCTTGATTGCATCTCCATTTTTTATTTCTTTTCGGGTCTTTATTCATCCGTTTTTTTACTTATTCGACCAGGAGCTCCAGCACACGCGTGCTACCCGTTTCCTCTCGTACCGGAAGTCTTCTATGAATCGTTTTCAAATAAACGCTAGATTATCGATAGTATATGTGTACGTATGCACGCTATAGAGGCGATCTGAAAAATATATTCTCTTATTTCCACATCAGCGATCGCGCACACACAGACACATCACACATAGGGCAAACGCTGAGATCTCAGCGAATACAACTCTGATTATCCCAAGACTGGTAAAATAGATTCCTTACCTCAGATCAGATGTTCTCCAAAAAGATCATTCCAATTCCTGATTGCCATTCCAAATATCGATCACGCTTATTGATTGAGTATTGGCTGCTGTAAATATATATTCCAGTCTGATTCCCGTCCCGCGATGACTTCCATGTTGATCAGACTTCTTGCCAGCACAAGGAACCAGCTGGCTCCGCCTCTACATATCTACAGATCCCAGGTCAGTCTAAGCGACTGACCTGCAGTTACACAGGGATAGACGATAGGGGGTGCTTTTTTCCATTCTGAGCTCCTGTAGGGGATTCTGAGCTGCTGATCAACGGGAGACTCGGTTGATGAAATATGAAATCAGATCGCTAATAAAACAATAAAACGATATTTGTCGTCGTGGGCACTCAACGGGGGGGCTGATAAAACGAGATATGTCGTCCGTGGCACTGAAAGGGTTAAGAGAACAATAAGAAAAGCCACCGCCACATTCATCAAGCCGTTCTTAACGTCCAAATCAGTTCTTACCCTGGTCTGTTGCATGATGAATCACTCATTCTTAAATTCAAATGCGTGTTCAAAACATTTGCATACAGACACGCCATCTCCTTATAAGGCGAATGAGGCATGTGTAAAACAGCCGAGTTTCGGCATCTGATCACTGTCTGATCCATTCAACAGGAAGCGATTTGCGACTGATCTCAAAATGACACAAACACACACACACATCTCACGACTCAGTGCATGTGTTCCTGTGGGTCGCTTATCCCATGTGTGTTAATCTGATGACAAATAGAGACTTATACTTGTACTTATACGTATACCGCGTACTGTATAGTGCGAAATAAATTGTTCCAGCAAAGTAGGCTTTGTCAATACTGAACGACTGCACGCTTGTCAAGAACCAATCGTGCAGTAGGTTGGGAAATACTGGATCTGTCACCTGTCATCTCTCTCTTAAAGGTCCCTGTGGCTAAAACCCTGAATGCGCTCAGAACTTGTAGGAGCAGAGAAGAGAAGAGTGGAGAGGAGAGGAGAGGAGAGGAGAGGAGAGGAGAGGAGAGGAGAGGAGAGGAGAGGAGAGGAGAGGAGAGGAGAGGAGAGGAGAGGAGAGGAGAGAGGAGAGGAGAGGAGATATTGTAAATATGTGTTCTATGCGTACGCCTGGGCAGCCAGCATCTAACTGTTCTAACAGCAATATATAATCCATTTCAGAAGAAGAACGCACGCAATAAGTTGTAATAATAATTATTATTATTGAAAAGTTCTGAGTTAAAGTCGTATTTGGGGGCAATTGACCAATGGTTTGATTTCAACCCATGAACTCCTTCCTCTCTCACCTTTTTATATATATTTTTTTATTGTATCTACTAAAACTCTATTGTATTGTTTGTTTTGTAAAGTGTCTTTGAGCATTAGGAAAAGCACTATATAAATATGATGTATTATTATTATTATTAGGAATGGTAGGCTTTTTTAAATGTTTCTCATCTGGGTAAGAGTTTCTTATCTGGGTAAGAGTGCTCTCGACCACTCTTAGAATTTGGTCTTGCCTGAGAGAAAAGCAACAATAAGAAAACATTGCTGAATCCCAGGTAAGAACAAAATAAGAGAAAATGCTAGTTAAGAACGAAATCTGTTCTTATATTGCTTCATGAATGCGGCCCAATGTTCTTACGTCTATGCTCGTGCATGATTGTAAGCATTTGTATACTAAACCGCCCCTAATTAACCATATATGGTAATGAAACACCCCCATGGAATGTAGAATAATGGACTAAGCAGACTTGAAACTTCACTGAGAGCAAGTCATCCGTGATCAATCTCACTCTCAGTGAAGTTTCAACGGAGGTCATCTATTCTAACCAACAAATTGAAGCTAGAAAGCATTTTGTTGTGACCAATCTTATTTGGAAACATGACACAAAATAATACTATTTTGTTTTTTATTTTAAACAATATTTAATCGTGTTTGGAGGTGGGTGTTCTGCGTCTGCCCCCGTGCCAAACAAGCAGGCCAACTGCGCTCTAAAAGGCTCTTGTTCGCACTTGAGCATTGCACTCCTGTTGGGTCGTTCGTTGGGTTGGTCAGAGTCATTAACTATGGCTTCAGTGGATAACCCCAATCACCTGCATTTAAGCAATATTTTAATTACAGATACCCCAGTAATAACATTACAATTTAATTCAATACAATGCGTGCCTTCCTCCCGGTCACCAGCAACAACATGTATCAGCCAAATGTGCATAGCAACATTGACTGAGTGGAATCCCTTTCTATTCACATACTGAATTTGTGAGGGAGCTTTGACAGCTACATGGGTGGTACAGTAACAGTCTATTGCTCGATCCATCTCCAATATATCACGATGGACCATGCTGGTGGCCAAAGACCCAAGGGTGGAGAGGACTTGAATGTGCATGGAGCATTTGTGCGCTTTGTTCCACACTCCAATTTGGGTCCCAAATTGTGGTACAAATCAAGGAGAATGTGTCTCGGGGTGGCGGACTCTAGTTAATATTATGTTCTCTCGGCAAATAGACTGCCCTATCTGCTATGTCTGAAAATAGCTCCCTGTGGAGCGCAGTCAGCGCACCCTGTAGTATTCCGATAACGCTATATAGATAAACCATGCTGCATTCATTCAGAAAGAAATACCTATTCCAAATGCTATTTATAGGGTTTGACAATAATTACACTACTGTCGCTATTTTACAATTAACTATAATGAATTACGGGTCATACAGAACACGTCAGTGTTGAAACTAATGCATGAAAGTCCGTCTCATGTTGCAGTCATGCAGACATGTACGCACGGTCTGAGCTGTGCGTAGATATACGCATGATCTCAAGCACATGTTCAGTCCCACACTTTGCTTAGAAATTATCGTACGCACGGTTTATGCACATATCTGTGCGTACGCACCATTGATAAATGAGGGCCCAGGAGCCTAAGTCAGATACTCTCGTTGAATGCAGCCCATGCATCCTAGTGCTATCATGTGACTCACTGCAATGGAGTGATGATTTGTGCTGGATAATTTATCTTCCAGATACACAAATTCATTGACTTGTTTAATGCTTTTCCCCATTGATTGTTATGTTTACCAGAGGGTTAGGCACTTGCGCTCAACTGGACAGAAACCCCATTTTTCAAACTCGCAGCCAGTCGAATGGCTGCCACAGACTAACCCACGTTTCAACAAGATGTTCCCCAAACATAGAGAGAAGCTTGGCGAACAGACAGTGCTATTTAAAAATAAATTCTGATGAACTCCCAAGGTTCTTCAAAGGTTCTCATCAGAAGAGAAGGAATCCCCTTCAGTGGATTTCTTCAGCTCCTGCTCTTCTCCGCTTCATCTCTTATGGAGGTTCCCGAACGCAGAGACACTGACGAAACTAAAACAGCGCTGCACTCTGTAGAAATAGTTACACCACACCACCTTGGGAACCCTCAGGGTTTTATTACTTATCTTTTGCCGCTTGGTCTTCAGTGACACTTGGCCCCTGTGAGAAAACCCTCAAAAACAGAATAAAAAGCCTTTCATGAAATTGACTTAATTTTGTTGGATTATTAAGATCATCAAAAGCACTGTCTCAGAGCTGAGTTCTTGTGTTTTATCACACTCTTTACGAGGCCCTGGGGTATAGAGTGGGGATCTGAGTGCTGAGAGGAGCTTGGAAGTCCAGGACTTAAAGAGAAGCAATATAAGCTGAGAAGTACTCACAGCTAATTAAAGATATGGCCCAGTGCTTCTCAAGTCACCACGCAGCTCCCACTGAGACCCTCCTAGTATATAGACATATGGGGGAAGCTCTTAACCTCTTAAGCCCGGAGCCCTATTTTCTGAAAAAAAAAGTCTAAAATACATACCTAAGTAAATGGAATATTGCTCCACTTCTACAAGGCCATTTGCATCTTCTTGGTATCTAGGGACATCTATGGACCTCAGTGAATGTATTCCCAGTGTCAGATTTATAGGCTTGTTTAAATTGTGATGAAACAGTGAATAACACCATGCTAAAAATTACCAGACATGAAAAACTGCCACTGATCTCGTTCAGTACCTTCTTGAGATCATGTGTACAAAAAAAGTAAGTAAATGAATAAAGGGAAGATGATTAAACAGAAGGTTTTGTAGATACAGTACTAAATTCTCCCATCCGGACCAATGCAATTTTTTTTGGATCTACTTTTTCTCCTTTTTTTCTGTATTTTTCTCCCATCCCAATTTAGTCGTTATGTCAATTCCCCCCTCCCCTTCCTGGTTGTTGTGCGCATTTGCCCCCCACTTGCCGGTCTAGGGAGGGTTGAAGACTATCACATATGTCCCCTCTGATACATGCGGAGTCAGCCAGCCGCTTCTTTTCACCTGACAGCGAGGACTCTCATTGGGGGAGCGTAACGCGTGGGAGGCTCACACTACTTCCCCCAGTTCCCTCCCTTGCTGAGCAGGCGCCCCGACCGACCTGTAGTTGGTTACAACGACCAGGATACACACCCCGCCGGCTTCCCACCCGCTAACACTGCCAATTGGTTAGTATGGACGACCGACCAAGCCGGAGGTACCGCTGACAGCTGGATTCGATACCAGTGTCTCTGCGGTGGTAGGCAGGCGCTTAGTCCGCTGCACTACCCAGCCGCCCGGACCAATGCAATTTGAAATATTATTATAGAATATAGAATAGCAGGCTTATAAATTACCTTATTATAGCCAATTCGCACATTTATGGATTGTGCCAAATCTTATCTTTCAAATGCCAGAGTTCAATTTGGATTTAGTATCACCAGGTGTATAAGAACAGATAACGAAATCTACTGTATGTACAGTAGGTTTATTATTCTGGCCAGAGTGCCACCATTTTTTATTCTTTTTGATCCACTTTTTCTCCTCCTGGTTTTCTGTGTTCTTCTCCCATCCCAATTTTTTTTAGTCCTTATGCCAATTCCCCTCCTCCCCTTCCTGGTCATTGCTCGCATGTGCCCCCCACTGGTCGGTCTAGGGAGCCCTGAAGTCTATCAGATGCTTCCTCCAAGACATAGGAGACAGCCAGCAGCATCTTTTCACCTGCCAGCGCGGACTCTCATTGGTGAGGTGTAACATGTGGGTGGTCACACTACCCTCACCATCTCCCTCCCTCGCTGTGCAGGCGCCCTGACCAACCTGTAGGAGTCGCTGTTTACAATGACCAGAATACCACCCCACCGGCTTCCCTCCCGCTGACTCTGCCAATTGAGCCAGTATGACGGCCGGCCAAGCCGGAGGCAAAGCTGACAGCCGGATTCGATACCAGTGTCTCTCGCTGGTATCATTCATACACAAGTAATTGGCTTGAAGCCCCATAGAGGCCTTTGGGGAGTGTCGTTCGGAAAAATTCCAACGCTAATCGAAAGCTCTCGATGTCCTCTTCAAAATGGCTTAAAAAAACTACAATTCCCGACGGTAAATTTTTCAAGATGGCTGACTTTCGCGAACTAAACAACAGAAAAACAAAAATCTATCTAATAACACCTATTGGTAAACTAACGTATGATAGTATCAAAAAGCTGAATTTGTTGGATTGATGTGTATGAGCCAGCTGGACAGAGATTCAGGAAACAAAGGTGAAGTCAATCGATGGTTTTTATTGACAGGAACACACAGAGAACGGTCCTGGAGTCCAAAGCCCTCCACGGGCAATGGTTCTAGAATACAAACAACCATGGCATTATATACTATGTGGGAGTTCCAAATTTAGTGAGCCACTGGTTAATAATGGATGATCCGACAGGCTTGGCATATAAGGTAGTCTAAGGATGAATCTGGTTTGCTCCTCTCACTGGCCTGTGGCCGGAGGCTCGATACAGCCATGCATGCATTGGTCATTAGGTCACACAGGTCATCAGGTCAAAGTATTTCTAGTCTAAACCTGGGTGCCTGGCTTGGCTTGGTCACCGGACGCCACAGCCACATTCCAGATTGGGGGAGACCTATGCGCTCATGGTTGACCAGAGGAGCTGGATGTAATATATTAGATATTAATGAACTAAAATAACTATCACGTATTGATGATAATATACATTATAACTGCTGTTGTGACATGGTTATGATGTTTAAATTGTTTATACTTGAATACGTTTGAGGAAAAAAACGATACTTTTGTCAGACAGTCTGGAGAGATTGATTTATGACGTGATGTCATTTGTGGTCCGGCCCCCGGACCACACGGGCGGAAGAGGTTAACTTCTCAAACTCCCCTTTTGCGCACTCGCGTGACATAATTAATTGTAGATGTTGTAGAAGTCGGCAGGCAGCTGGGTGGCGTAGCGGAGATTGCGCTCGTCACCAATGCAAGAGACTCCGGTATTGAATCCCAGTCTCAGCATTGCCTTTCGGCCTGGGCCGGCCGCCGTACTGGCTCATTTGGCAGAGTCAGTGGGTGGAAGTTGATGGGTGGGGATTGGACGTTGTGGACAGCGACCCCTACAGGTCGGTTGGGAGACGCCTGCACAGCAGAGACAGGAAGTGGCGAGGGTAGTGTGAGCCTCCCATGCGTTACACCTCGCTAATGAGAGTCTGCGCTGGCAGGCGAAAAAATGTGACAGGCTGCCTCCTCGTGTGCCGGAGGGAACACGTGATGCAAGGCTTCTATCCTCTCTACAACCGACCAGTGGGGGGCATAGTCGAGCAACGTTCAAGACAGGGGAGGGGAGAATTGGATACACGAAATTGGATGGGAGAAAAATTGAAAATAAGGAGAAAAAGTGGAAGTCATGGAAGAGACACAGAAGATGGCATGTTGAAGAGAGCTATGTTTTGTGATACAAAAAACGACAACAAAAAACATTAATTCCATCAAATCGCAAAAATAAATTAAAGTTAGAATATAGTTCCTTCCGATACCATTCAAAATGATACTGAGGCGTAGTATTCTACAAATACGAGATACGAGATACATTGTGGAGAGCTTGCTGCGTGCAAGCGAAGGGATCATCTGACATTTGTTATGGCCATGGCCAAGACCAGGAGAAGCCGCCGCGAAGACGTGGAAAGAGAGCCGGGGTCCGAAACAGACTGAGGTCCAAACGACACAGAACCACATTGCCCAGCATATTGTTGGCCAATGTGCAATCGATAGGAAATAAACTGGACGACATCAGAGCACGGATCCAATTCCAGAGGGACATTCGGGATTGTAACGTCCTCTGTTTCACAGAAACCTGGCTGAGTCCAGATGTCACGCAATAGAACCGGCAGACCACTTCTTCGTTCTCCGCAAGGACCGGACGGCAGAAGAGTCACTAAAGAAGAAAGGAGGCGGCATTGCCTTCATGATAAACAAGGAGTGGTGCGATTTAGGCAACGCAAAGGAACTGTCTAACCACTGCTCCCCAGACCTGGAATTTATCACGATAAAATGTCGACCCTTCTTCCTCCCAAGAGAGTTAACGTCCATCATCCTCATCGGAGTGTACATTCCACCACACGCGAACACTGGGGTCGCACTTTCAAAACTTCACGACGAGGTAAACAAACAACAGATAGCTAGCGTTGATGCTGCCATTCTGGTTCTGGGCGATTTCAACAGCGCGCGTCTTAAAAAGGTGTTGCCGAATTTCTATCAGCATGTGACCTGTCCCACCAGAGGCGAGAACATATTAGACCATGTATACTCGCAATTTAAGAATGGGTACAAGTCACAGGCTCTTAGCCCATTCGGTAAGTCCGATCACGCCGCCATTTTTCTTTTGCCAAAGTATAAACAAAGTCTCAAGCGAACGCCGGTGGTCTCGCGAGAGGTTAAGCGTTGGACCGTGACGTCAGGGGAGGCACTCCAAGCTGCACTTGAATGCACAGACTGGAGGGTATTCCGTGATAACACAGCCAATATTAACGAATACACTGAAACGGTGCTTGACTTTGTCTGTACTCTGGTAGAAGAAACAATCCCCTCTACCACAATTAGAATCTACCCAAATCAAAAGCCCTGGGTAGATAAATCCGTCCGTGAGGCTCTGAAAGTGCGCACATCAGCATACAACACGGGGCTGGTGACAGGCAACATGGAAGAACACAAGACGGCAAGATACAACGTCAGGAGAGCAGTAATAGAGGAAAAACGGCGTTACAGGGATAAAGTTGAACTTCAGTTTGAACAGGCTGACTCTAGAGGCATGTGGCAGGGCCTCAGAACAATGACAGATTACAAAGGCACCCCCCTCAAACTGAACAGTGACATCTCCTTAGCAAATGATCTCAATTCCTTCTATGCGAGGTTTGAGGCTGTGAATAACAACACCAGCCTACAAACCACGGCAATGGGGGGGGGGGGGGGGGGGGTCTGCTGATGGAGACTCAGTGTTCAGGGTAACAGAGCATGAGGTGAGATGGATCTTTAAAAGAGTGAATATCAGGAAGGCAGCAGGACCGGACGGCATCCCCGGCCGCGTCCTAAAAGTCTGTGCCGACCAACTGGCCCCGGTATTCACTGACATCTTCAACCTGTCCTTGGAACAGGCTGTCATCCCCACCTGTCTGAAGAAGTCCACCATCATCCCTGTACCCAAAAAATCTACGCCCGCTTGCCTCAACGACTACCGCCCTGTAGCCCTCACCTCCATAGCCATGAAGTGCTTTGAGAAGCTAGTGAAGGGCTACATCTGTTCCTCCCTCCCCATCAACCTGGACCCCCTGCAATTTGCATATCGCCCCAACAGGTCCACGGAGGACGCCATAGCCCATGTGCTGCACACAGCAGCATCACACCTGGACAAGAGGCATGGGAACTATGTGAGAATGCTGTTCATCGACTACAGCTCAGCATTCAATACCATAGTCCCCTCCAAACTCATAGCCAAGCTCAGGGACCTGGGCTTGAACTATGACGTCTGCCAGTGGGTCCTGGACTTCCTGACGGGCAGACCCCAGGTGGTAAGAGCAGGCAACTGCACCTCCTCATCCATCACGCTCAACATAGGGGCCCCCCAGGGCTGTGTTCTGAGCCCCCTCCTCTACTCCCTGTACACACATGACTGCGTGGCACAGCGGAACAACAACACAATCATCAAATTTGCTGATGACACAGTAGTGGTGGGCCTGATCTCTGCCAACGACGAGAGGGCCTACCTGGAAGAGGTAGAGAATCTGTCACAGTGGTGTCAGGAGAACTGCCTCTCCCTGAACGTCAGCAAAACAAAAGAGATGATTGTGGACTTCAGGAGGTCGGGGGTCAAGGACTACAGCCCCCTCAGCATCGACGGGGCACCGGTTGAGAGAGTGAACAGTTTCAAGTACCTCGGAGCCCACATATCCGAGGACTTGACATGGACCACACACATTGACAGTGTTGTGAAGAAGGCACGACAACGCCTCTACTTCCTCAGGCGCCTAAGGAAGTTCCAAGTCAGTCAGAAGATCCTTAGGAACTTCTACTCATGTACAATATAGAGCATCCTGACTGGCAACATCACCTCCTGGTTTGGGAATAGCACTGCACAAGACCGTAGCAGACTACAAAGAGTGACACGTTCAGCCGAACGCACAATTGGAGGGGGGCTTCCCACCCTCCAGAACATTTACAACAAGCGGTGCAGGGGGAAGGCTAAGAGAATTATTAAGGACTCGAGCCACCCGAACAACTGCCTCTTTGAACTGCTGCGGTCAGGCAAGCGATACCGGAGTCTTAAGGCGAGCACAGAAAGACTCAGAAGAAGCTTCTATCCCCAGGCCATCAGGCTGCTAAACTAACAATAAACACTATGCAACAACCATCAAATGCACACAGCACACACACCCACACGCACACACTCACTTAAACCACACAAACACACTTTATATTTATTGATAAAGGATTTGCACTACAACTCGTACACCCACTGTAAATTGTACCTAAATTGCACCTCATCCCATTTCTGCCTTGCACTATATAGTATTGTATTAGTACACTGCACAGTATTGTATATTATATGGTAACTCAGTTACGTCTATTCTGCATCGAACATTGTACATATGTCTATACTGAACACTGTGACCTCATTTTTTTTTTTACTTCTAATTTACATGCTATACTATGTTATTTTATTTCATACTTATCTTGTCTTGCACAGTCTCTGGAGCGTAACAGTAAGAAGCATTTTGTATAAAAGTATTCTGTACTTCTGTATGACAACTATTAAAGAAACTTGAGAGACAAGTTAATTTGATTATCTGTAATAATAATAATAATAATACATCTATTTTATATAGCGCTTTTCCAGGTGCTCAAAGACGCTTTACATGGGCAGGAGAGACAAACTATGGCAAAACAAAAAACAGAACAAAAATAATACATGACAAAAATAAAATAAAATAAAATAACACCGACAGAATTAGAGGTCAAAAGCAAGATTGAAAAGGTGAGTTTTGAGGGCTGATTTAAAAGATGTCAGGGTGTTTGCATCACGGATATGGCTGGGGAGGGCATTCCAGAGGGAGGGGGCAGCAGCAGCGAAGGCCCTGTCGCCCCAGGTCCGGAGCCTGGTCGTGGGAGGTGTTAGGAGGTTGGCATCTGCAGACCTAAGGCGACGGGTGGGCGTGTGACGGTGGAGGAGGTCGGACAGGTAGGGAGGGGCAAGGTTGTTGAGGGCTTTGAATGTGATGAGTAGTATTTTAAAATGTATCCTGTATCTGTACCCTCAACAACGGCATACACCATTAATGATTCAACACTGCCTTGGTTACATAACTTGCGTAACGCAAAACGGTATCAAATGGATATATAGAGGCAATTGCTTGACGCTCATTAGATTTGAATCAAGGCCAAGGACACATTTCACCATAGGCTGCTGCTGTTGTGTCTGATCCCTTCCCAGACCTCTCCCTTCTAACCACATTGAAACCGTCCCTCAAGCCCTCAAATTGGAGGTTCGGATGCCATTTTCAAACCACTCTCACTCTCAGTGTAGTCATTTCTATCTTGAGGTGCTTTACCAACCACTTCAGTTGATCTACGTCCTCTTATGTCATCTGGTCTCCTCTGCACTATACCAGCTCCAATGCCATTTTCTGGTTTCTGTTCAAAATGTCTTCCACTTGTTTATGAAAGCTGAAGGTCTAAAACAGTGTGAGAGAGAGAGAGAGAGAGAGAGAGAGAGAGAGAGAGAGAGAGAGAGAGAGAGAGAGAGAGAGAGAGAGAGAGAGAGAGAGAGAGAGAGAGAGAGAGAGAGAGAGAGAGGTAGTTTGTTCTCCATGCAACCCTTGGGCAGATTGTGTCAGCGTTTTGAATTTAACACTCCCTCGCGATGAGGAACAACAACATTTATTACGTCTGGCCCGGGCCCCGGCAGTCACGGTTTTTTCCGGCAGGTATGACAGGTTGGTCGGTATGATGGCACAGTGCGGTGCCTCCCGTGGCAGACTTGCCCTCAGGAGTGATGGCTGCTTGCATACGGGAGTGAAAAACCATAATGAGATCGGAGCACTCATTGATTATCCTCGTTAAAACACAGATGATACTCACCACTCACGCTGTGGCGGCGACAGTAGCAACTCCTATTCCGTTTTCTCCGCTTTATTTAGCCGGGAGTAGAGAGGCTATGTGCGCATATTATGTATATACACGCGCATGCACACAACCAACCATGAGCATGAAACATTTGAACGCGAGCAAAGTCGACAGCAGAGCCAGGTGCCCCCCCCCCCGCACAACCACCACCACGATCGTCCAATGATGGCCACTTCTATCGATCGCAGTCATGCCCTGCAGGCTTCTCTCCTCTAGTGTGAGTGCACATATGCTTCCATTATTGAAGAGGTGTCCATGTTCATTAAATTAGAAGTCAGTGGTGAAAGAAGTACACATTTCCTTTACTTAAGTAAACGTTGAAATACCCAGATAAATAAGTAAAAGTCCTCCATTCAAATTTGACTTAAGTAAAAGTATTTGCTATTGAATGTACTTAAGTATCTAAAGTAATCGTACAGTATGTATTCTACATGTTTGTGTATTCCAGTGCTTGGGAGCATTCAATTATTGACCCATTGACCTATAAAGGTTATAAGTGGTATGTGGTCCAGTTCTGCTGCTCTGATTAAAGGTTATGTTAAAGTGGTAGGCTACAATATGTGGTCCAGTTCTGCTGCTCTGATTAAGTCATCTTGATTTTGACAGGCTTCAAATGTGAAAGTATATAATCTTCATACATTTTTGCCATGTTTCCTATGCAAAATATTTTTCTTCAAAGTAACTAGTAACTCATGGGTTCAGATAATAGTAACTGATGGGTTCAGATAAATGTAATGGAGTAAAAAATTACAATATTTCCTTGGAGTAAAAGTATAAAGTTCCCTAAAATGAAAATACTCATATAAAGTATAAGTAGCTCGAAATTGTACTTAAGTGTAGTACTTGAGTAAAAAATACTTAGTTACTTTCCACCACTGCAAACAGTGCATCTCAGCACCCCCATGGGGTGTCGAGGTCAAGGGCAAGGTCAAGGCGTGACACAAAACTCAGTGGGTGTCCTCTGAAGGGCTGTGCGTAGTGTAGGTACATTTGTGTCTGTCCACCCAGGTGAAGATAGAAACCTCCTGCAAAGAAACACTGAAGTCTTGATTGTGTTGTTACCACACAGGGTATTGATCATCTGTTCTATGGTCCATTAGCTGACACACCTCTTCTCCTACTACTACAACACCTACATTAGCAGAGCACATGAGGAGGAGGAAGAGGAGGAGGAGGAGGAGGGGGGGGGGGGGGGGGAAAGGAGGAAAGCAACAGGGAAGGAAAGCAACAGGGAAGCGTCTTTCTGGTTATCTGACCTGGCAGACACGGCCATATGGTTTTACCCGCGGTCTTGTTGAATGCTGTGGGTGGAGCATGGCAATGCTGCCAAAGGTACCGATAGGGCTTTTGTCTTCAAGAGAGGTGACTTGTTGAAGACGTTAACTATGCATTCTGGAGGTAACTTGATGACTTTGTCATCTGTGTCGTAATGCAGATAACATCTTTGACAGACAGAGCAAGTAGGCTACTTGATACACACATTATGTCAACTCCCCTTAGTCTTTTTTGAGACAGTTGGATGGCTGAGAGGGAGACAGACAGTTGGAAGGCTGAGAGGGAGACAGACAGGTGGAAGGCTGAGAGGGAGACAGACAGTTGGAAGGCTGAGAGGGAGACAGACAGTTGGAAGGCTGAGAGGAGGACAGACAGTTGGAAGGCTGAGAGGAGGACAGACAGTTGGAAGGCTGAGAAAACGGACAGTTAGAAGGCTGAGAGGGAGACAGACAGTTGGAAGGCTGAGAGGAGGACGGACAGTTGGAAGGCTGAGAGGGAGACAGACAGTTGAAAGGCTGAGGGGACGGACAGTTGGAAGGCTGAGAGGAGGACAGAGCAGAGGAGGAGACACAGGAGAAAAGGCTCTGGTGTGATATATACTTGGTGTGATTTATACCCTCATCCGGATTATCCCTTCTTGTTTGAGGATCAAACCGGCGATGGTACCTTCACAACAAAGTTCAACCCTGTCCGAAAAGCTTTCTCATCCTCTCCACAGTTATAGACACAGAGCCACGATGACAAAATGTGTGGATCTTTATGTTAATTGCTATGAAAAAAAATTCTGCACGGCAGAATCTGTGAATGTAGAACAAACTGATGACACCGTCGCACTGCCGAAGCTCTCCTCACATTTGCTAATCGTTAATTAAGAGCTGGAAACCCGTTAATATAAACTCCCACAGCCCAATTTCATGACTCTGAAATAATAGTGAAATATCAAGGCGTTCTTTCACAAGCAATGAGAGAGAGAGAGATAGAAGCATATTGTATTCATTTGAAAACGGGGGCCTGTCTTGGCAATATAAGCTCAGCTTCTACAGGAAACATCCGCCCACTCTCCAAGCGTTAAGAACACAAGCGCCAAACACAAAGTGGGGGTATTTGCAGTAATAGTGTAACAAACAAAAAATAAAACAAAAACCTTATTAGAAGCTTCAGCGAAAAAATTGCTACTGGGTCAGTTGAAGAGATACCTTTTCTAAAAGCTTTGGTCTGGATTTAGAGGCGTGAGAGGGGGTTGAGACCAGCCAGGAGGGAAGAGGCGAACACGGTTGGATGCAGGCTCTCAGGCTCCCGAGTTCTCTGGGAGCTGCCGGCTGGATGCTCCGCACATCGATTTCTGTATCTTTCTACTGTACCGCACTGTTCTCCGGGCCGTTCTGCATCCCGGCGTCTCTGAGCTGCTTCCAGATCCCCCCAGATGGCTCCCTCTCTGGGACCTCGCCTCGACTTATCTGAGAAGAAAAAGGGCTTTCGGACCGTTAAAATAAACCTGAAGAGCGGTTTCCAGTCACGTTCCTGGGAGAGGGAACAAAGGGAGCAGTGTGTGTGTGTGTGTTGCTGAGGTGTGTTCTGCACCAGTGCGTCTCGCCCCGCTGCATGTTAAAAGGTGGTCTCTGCCTGAATAGAGAAAGGGAGAGAGATAAACCTGTACGTTCTCTCCCTTAATCCCTCCGTCTGTGACCTTATGGCCCAGTTGCTCCCCTCCCCTTTAAAAAGTGATGCATGCATTTTCTCTGAGTCACAATCTCCAAATACAGCTGACCTTGTTCAGCGGGGCGATCAGGGGAGGCATGGGATCTGCACGGGAAAACCAAAGATTTTCGTTTGGCATCTTCAAAACTGCCATGAAAGGGTGTACTGTAAATAAAATTTACACTTTTTTGTATTCATTAATCCTTTCACTGCCACACTATAGAAGTTAACCCTTTCACTCCCACACTACAGACGGTTAACCTGTTTGTAGTGTGGTAGTGAAAGGTTAACCTTCTGTAGTGTGGTAGTGAAAGCGTTAGCTCTTTGTAGTGTGGTAGTGAAAGGGTTAACCGTCTGTAGTGTGGTAGTGAAAGGGTTAACCTTCTGTAGTGTGGTAGTGAAAGTGTTAGCCCTTTGTAGTGTGGTAGTGAAAGGGTTAACCTTCTGTAGTGTGGTAGTGAAAGGGTTAAGCTGGTGGACGATAAGGCAGATAAATACAAAACATGAGGGAAGCAAAGAGAGGGGACGGCTCCACAGAGAGCTGCAGTGGCCTGTGTAGGGAAAGGATTAAGAGAGGTGCTGACAGTGGGGTGCTGACGACGGGGTGAGAGGGCGGCCCACTGTCAGAAGAGCCGAGCACTCTCGAGACGACACTCCTGCACATCCTGTTCCTGGCTGCCCAGTAATGTCAGTATGCTACATTAGACCTCTTGGGTAGTTTGGATCAAGGCAATAGAAGAGGAAGCTGTTCATTTACAGTACATACTAAACACATACATACTGTATACTGTATTGAAATCCCAGCCTTCTGTGTTAGGCCACTAATATAGGTGTAATCAAAGGTGCCATTTAAAGAGGGAGTGCTCAGACTAGGGCCTCGTTGTTTATGACTTTGTATATCCCTCTAAAAGCTAGCCAAGCACAGCTAAAGGTGGCCCATACTCCATATTTATGAAATTGGCTCTCTGTGAAATTGGTTTTTGCCTAATGGATCCCTGCATGGGTGCCCTCTCTCTCTGATACCTTGGCTT
Source organism: Notolepis coatsorum (assembly GCF_963971535.1). NCBI lineage: Eukaryota > Metazoa > Chordata > Actinopteri > Aulopiformes > Paralepididae > Notolepis > Notolepis coatsorum. The sequence continues at coordinate 148,986,226 of NC_140167.1, forward strand.
CGGCTTAAAGGCGCTGGTGTCACAGTGACGAAAGACAGATAAAAAGGACAGACAGACAGACAAACAGACAGACAGACAGACAGACAGACAGACAGACAGACAGACAGACAGACAGACAGACAGACAGACAGACAGACAGACAGACAGACAGACAGACAGACAGACAGACAGACAGACAGACAGACAGACAGACAGACAGACAGACAGACAGACAGACAGACAGACAGACAGAATTGATTGATTGAAAGCTTTAATTAACAGATTGCAGAATGGGTACAGTACAGCTCAATACACACAATTGTTATGGGGATGCAGACCAGAGAAAGACTTTCGTCTTGTTTACATCAGGGTCCCCCATTTTCAATTCATAATGACATTTATAACATACACAATATACAGATATAAAAATCAAATCTAATCATCTAATTCTAATCTAAACTAATGATGACATTTATGACATACATGACAGATATGCAGTACTGTTACATTTGTGACATACAATATATGCAAATATACAGTACTGTTAAACAGAGATCCTAACAGTAAATATATACATACGAGGGGGAGGGAACTGTACATTAGGAGGGGATGGGTGGGTCAGAGTATTGGTTTCAGACATTTACGGTGGCCAGTTTCTAATTGCAGCCTCCCGTTGGTGCTCATTGAGAGCGGTTTTGAAGATGGGTAGGGATTCAAAAATGTTTACGGCTGTGGGTACGGCGTTCCACATTGATGTGGCATAATTGAGAAACGTGTTTAGACCCTTGTTTGTGCCGAATCTGGGTTGAACATGATTTGTGGAACTCTGTTGAATCTAGAGGGTGCAATGTTCCCTCTAATTATTTTTTGGTCTGAGCAAACACTCAAACCTCCTGAGCTGACATCAGCAACTACTGAGCAACATACGTCACCTGCCGATTAACCGGCTAGTTGATATGCGGCGGTTTGTAAAAAATCTGAGAATCTTAATTTCCCTTAATGTCTAACATAAAAATATATACATTTTGCTGATACACAGAGAAATAATACAAAAAGGCATATTATATTCCTTAATCAAATATTTATTTGACCATTGATTGACGATACAGAGCATAGTCCTTACTTTGGCGGCGGCGGTGTGAGTCGTGTCACTAACTTTTGTCTTTTTAGGAGGCTGTCATTATTTTATTAAGTGAATTATAATGCGACTTCAAGGGTGACCATATTGTAATTTTTTTTAAAGAGGACACTCTGCCTTCAGCCTCAAGATACTTAATCAAAGTTTACTCAAAGATGCCTTATCATTATAATATATTTAAAGTATACCTCCTCTGTATGGATATAAAATTATTGTTTATATTATTTTATATAACAAAATAATATCTCTCTATAACCAAAGTTACTCAACATGCTGTATTATGCCTAAAGTAATCTATCTGACAAATCGCAAGAAAATAACTAAATCAACCTATGACAAAATAATATATATTTTCAAGTTTTACTGGACAAAATAAATGACAAGACAAATATGATGTAATGTTCTAAATAATACCTCTTCTGTATTTGAAAATCCAGCTTTAAAAAATATATCTTTATCTTTTCAATGTAATGTAAATTATAAAACAGTAACCTCACAAAAATACTAATTTAAAAGTGCACTATGCAGTTTCAGATTTGTTGCAATTAGTGTACTAAACTAATTTATTACACACATAATCCTTAGAATGATTGTATCATAAGCATCTTATCAAACCAAAACATAATTTTGAGGCATCAAAATAGTTTTAAATTATTTTCTTTCTCTCTCTGTATAGCTGCATTCTTCAATCAATTCGGTCAACTTTGCCATCAAACTCTCGCCTCGCACTGCTTTGTTTGTAATGTTTTGCTGTGTCCATGTGAGCTTTGAGATTGCCAGCACCTTTATTAGACACATACATATGGTCAAGCTTTGCACGCGTTGCACTCCACTTCCAATTAGTCTCGACCGGGATGATAAATTGGAAGTTTTCTCTGCAGTTCATGTAATGTACATTTTCGCGTTTGCATTGTGAGGAGCCAGCAATGCTGGTCGGATCTGTCCACTTCCTCATCTGTTGTGTGTGTCTGTGTAAGCGTGCAGTAGCGCTGCCCACAAAGCACTGAAAGCGGGGCTTCTCTTGGTAACGTCACACGCAACAGGGTTAGGGATGGTTAGGGATGTCGCGATCAAATTTTTTTGCTCCCGATCCAATCCCGATCATGTGATTTTGAGTATCTACCGATACCGATCTTTCCCGATCCGATCAAAAAAAAGTATATATATATATATATATATATATATATATATATATATATATATTTTTTTTTTTTATCCCAATTTCTCACATTACATTCACCCTGAATGTTGATGTTATCCAGGTGAAAAGTGAACTTCATTCAAGCGAGGCATTGCAATCCTTGACATAAATCATTTGATGTATAATTAAATCAAAGGAAATGCGTTTGGGTCTGAGAGTGTGGCTGGTCTGCCGTTCTGATGCTGGATACTATTGGTTTGTTTTGGCAAAATTCTTCTGCTCTGTGTGACAATAAATAAATTAATGATGATATGCAATTTTTTGTATTTTATTTTTTTATTTTTTTATTTTTTTATTCTTTTTTAAACAAACATATAAACAAACATGACAACACACGATAAGATATACAAGCATTAATTGTCAGGGCACATCCAATGGGATCACCTTTTGGTTAGTTGTTTTATATAAGATATACCCATAATACCTGTTATCTAAAAAAAAAAAACCCTACATACATATGCTCAGCTCGAACCCCCCCCTCCCGGACCCCACCTTGAGAAGTACCTCCACTATCCCTCGCACCTAACCAGACACTACCATTATAAGCTAGCTTTTATTCTCTCCACCACTTCTAACCACATTGACATTTTGGATTCATTGAGACCCAGAATTCTTGCTGTAGATATTTCATGGTAAATTACATCGAGATATGTAAGAAACCAAACTTTACGGCACATTTTTTCCGGTTGAAACCAGCGTGATGCAATCAGCTTTTTGGCTACTGTGATACCCGATAAAACCAATCTCTTTAGCTGTGGATTCACTGCAAACTCAAAAACATCATTCAACAGCAATACCGAGGGGTGTACAGGTATATTCCAAGATACGAGTTTTGATATTTGTTGGGTCACATCTTTCCAGAATGCCTTAACTGGTGAGCAGTCCCAATACATGTGCATACATGTCCCTTCGTCCCCATTTGTACATTGGGTGCATTTGGAATCTTGTTTGAGCCCCATTCGGCACAGTCTTATAGGAGTCAAGTATGTCCTGTGAATATAGTTAAGATTGATTTGTTGATGATCCGGGTTCCTTGATGTAAGTCGGACATTTGCCCAGGCTCCTTGCCAATCAAAGTCGTTTTCCAGGTCTGGTATATCCCTCCTCCAGACAGAGTCAAGTTGGAGGGTTTCATACGAGGACGTTAGTAATTGATGATAAAATTCTGAAACAAAACCTCTCGATGTCTCTCTTGAGTAGAAGAATTTGTGGTATCTGTGGTGTTCAATTGGTCTGTCTAATGGAACACCGTGAGACTTCAAACATAGCTCTAACTGTTTGTGAAAAAGCCATGTGGACTTGGTGAGATTAAATTTTTTGCGTATTTCTTTATCACTACAAAAACCCTGTTTGTTAAAAATATCCCCTAATGAGTGTATGCCTTGCTCTTCCCATATAGGGAATCTTATAGGTCGTTTTCCAATTAAGAGAGCATTGTTATTGAATAAGGGAGTATGATTGTGCCATTCTTGTGGGTTAGGATTTTTTTTTTGTGATTCACGCCATATCCGGATCGCATGAGTAATTATGGGGCCAAATTTTCGTTCACAGTGCTTGATTGGTAGTTTAGTGTATGCTATGTCCTTCAGTCTATGTGGGGCTACTATGTTTTCTTCTATTTTCCTCCAAGATGCTAATGCTTGGGAGTCAAACCATGTTGTCAATGGACTTAATGAGTACGCCTTAAAATATAGGAAAAAATCTGGAAATGCCATGCCACCATCTGCTTTATTTCTCTGTGCGGTGGATCTTTTTATACGTGGTGGTTTGTTATTCCAAATAAATTTGTATGTGGAGGAGTGTAATCTTTTCCAGTAACCCTCTGGAGGGGGTAATGGTAGCATTGAACAGAAGAAGTTGATTTTAGGTAGTACATCCATCTTAACTATTGATATCCGTGCTTGTACTGTGTTCTTAAGTTTTGCCCATCTATCGAGGTCGTCTTTGATTTTGTTTTGGATTTTTGTGTAGTTGTGCTTCACCGTTTGTCTTATGGTAGGGAATATTTCCACTCCCAAGCATCTGAAATGTTTTACCATCGGTATCTGTCCTGGGAGGGTTGTATCTTTTTTTGCAGGGGTGTTAAGTGGAAGGAAAGCCGACTTCGGCCAATTTATCTTAAATCCCGATAAATCACCAAAGTCCTCAATCAACTTGAGCAGATGAGGCAATGTGGTGTTGGGGTTTTTCATGAACAATATTACATCGTCCGCATATAAACAAATTTTTTGTTGTGTGCCCTTGATTACGATAGGTTCTATGGATTGGGATTGTCTTATATATTGTGCTAACGGCTCTAATGATAGATTGAACAGACCAGGACTAAGAGGACAACCCTGTCTGGCAGAGCGTGATACCGGAAATATTTCAGAGATGATTGTGCCTGTTATAATCATGGCCGATGGGTCTTTGTATAATACTTTAATCATATCGATGAATCCTTTTCCTAACCCCATCCTTTCTAGCACTGCCCACAGATACGACCATTCCAGCCTGTCAAAGGCCTTCATAGCATCCAGGGACAGCATCGCCTTAGGTATGGTGTCCTCTTTGTCGGCATCAAGTACGTGCAGTATACGTCTTATGTTCTCAGTGATCAGGCGGCCTCCTATGAAGCCAGTTTGGTCCGGGTGAACTAAAGACGTCATATGCTTTTGTAATCTGATGGCTAATACCTTAGAGTACAGTTTGATATCTGTTCCGAGGAGGCTTACAGGTCTATAACTACCGCACTCGTTGGGGTCTTTGTCTTTTTTAAGGAGGACTGTTATGAGTGCAATATTGTCGGTTTTATGGAAGTTCCCCTCCTTGACTGAGTATAAGATCATATTTAGTAATAAGGGGCCAATTATGTCCCAACAAGAAAGGTACATTTCTGATGGGAAACCGTCTCTTCCTGGAGCCTTACCACTTTTCATTGCGGTTATGGCCATCTTGAGTTCCTCTAGTGTGATCGGTATTTCTAACTGTTTAGCGTCATCCTCTGAAAGTTTAGGGAGAATAATTTGATTAAGAAATGTGTCCATTTTGTTTTGATCGAAGGTCATTTCTGATTTATATAAATCGGAGTAGAATACTTTGAATGTATCGTTTATTTTTACCGGATCTGTTACAAGTACTTGTTGTGCTCTAATGGTAGTTATATCTGCAAATGTTGCATTAATTCTTAATCGCATGGCTAATAGGTGGCTGGGTTTGGAACCATGGGAGTACTGCTGTTGTCTTGTGCTGCGTATTTGTATTTCCGATTGTTGTCTGTATATGTCATTGATCTCTATTTTTAGTACGTTAACTTGATTTTCTAGTCGAGTTGAGTTGTTGTATTTCAGAGAATTAAATAACGTTGAGTAAAGCGTTTCCAGCTCATCCAGTTTTGTGTTTTGATTCTTGCGCATTTTGGAGGAAAAGCTATCCGTGAAGTCTTTGATCATTCCCTTTACCGACATCCATATTATTCTGGGGTCTTGCACCGAGTTTGCATTATCCCGTTGGAATACTATAAGAGCTTCTTTGAGTTGTGTAATGAATTCCTTGTTGTTAAGCAGCAACGAGTTAAATCGCCATCTTGGGGCTCGGGAGGATAGTATACCAAATGTACCTTTAAGGAGTAAATAACAGTGATCTGATAGTGCGTTGGGTATCATTTCCACTTCATAATTATCAAATAGTCTCTGTGATGCAAAGACATAATCTATTCTGGATAGTGTCTTATGTCTCGCAGATCGACAAGAGTACTTTCGGGTCGTGGGATTAAGTAACCGCCATAAGTCCTTTACACCTGTAATCTTTGACCAATCCTTTAATGCCTTCGATGAATTCTTTTGTTCGCTGGAAAAGGCGAGGTAAGATTTGTCTATCCTTGGGTTCCAGATGGCATTAAAATCCGCTCCTATTATAAATGAGTAATCGGGAATGTATGATATGCAATTTAAAACCAAAACTAAAGCCTCAGTATGAGTTTAAGACGTGAACATGGTCATGTTTTTTTTTTTTTTTTTTTTTTTTTTTCTCGATGTTTCAGATGTGCGCGGGAGCGTTTTGCCATGTGCGCGCGCGCGCACGGGCGCACCTTAGAGGGAACATTGAGAGGGTGTATGTATGGTTGTAACTGTAACTGTCCTCTACTACTCCCATGACTGCATATATATCTGTGTCCACTGGAGGGCGCTATAGGCAGAGCTTCTACTGTCTACGCCAGGTTGGGAGTATATAAGTCTTGGTTCCCTCCTACTTTTTTTTCTTCCCACACATGCCTCTCCCGGAGAGGAGAACACATGAGCTATTGTGGTATGAGTCAATGTGAATGAATAAAACGCTGCCAGCAGAGCAAGGCCAAAGATGGAAACCATGCCTCTTGTACATATTATTGTCGCCCCATAGCCATTTCTGTTAACAGGTTATGGGCCCAGATCTCGCAGGGGCGAAATAATAAGGGTAGCTAGCTTAGCTGACGTGTAGGCCAGAGTAACACTATTACACTATTACACACTATTACACTATTACACTATTACACACTATTACACTATTACACTATTACACACTATTACACTATTACACTATTACACACTATTACACTATTACACACTATTACACTATTACACTATTACACTATTATGCACTATTACACTATTACACACTATTACACTATTACACACTATTACACTATTACACACTATTACACTATTACACACTATTACACTATTACACTATTACACTATTACACACTATTACACTATTACACACTATTACACACTATTACACTATTACACACTATTACACTATTACACACTATTACACTATTACACACTATTACACACTATTACACTATTACACTATTACACACTATTACACTATTACACACTATTACACTATTACACACTATTACACTTTAAGTACCTGGGGGTCCACATCTCAGAGGACCTGACATGGTCAACACACATAGACACAGTAGTAAAGAAGGCGAAACAGCGCCTCTACCACCTGAGACAGTTAAGGAAGTTCAGAGTATCGGGGAAGATACTCCAGTCCTTCTACTCAGGAGCTGTAGAGAGCATCCTGACCGGAAACATCACTGCCTGGTATGGAAACAGCACGGCACAGGACAAGAAGGCCCTACAGAGAGTGGTGCGCTCAGCCGAGCGTACCACGGGTATTGCACTACCCCCCCTGCAGGTTCTATACAACAAGAGGTGCAAATCCAGAGCCTGCAGGATAATGAAAGACCCTCACCACCCCAATAACAGCCTGTTTCAGCTGCTGAGGTCAGGCAGACGCCTGCGAACCCCAGCTACTAGGAAAGAGCGGCTTAGGCTCAGCTTCTTCCCCCAGGCCATCAGAGCCATGAACAATGAACATTGAGTGCTCAGAACATTGAACTATCCACACACAAGCACACATGAACACACACACGACACGCACACTGTGCACGCTCACACACGAGCAGCCACTTAACACTTTAACATGAGCGGGCACACACTCATGTCGCACACACGCACACTTATGGCCAAAGGAAAGGACACTTTAAATTAGAATAACAGGAACAGTGTATTGCACTACCAAAGCTAACTAGCATGTCCCATATGCTCTGTAAATAACTATGTACAGATACCGAGATGTCACTCCATGTTACCTGTTACCTGTTTACTGCACAATGTTGTTTTTTCATTTTGATTCTATTATATGTACCACTGTATTGCACATCGTTGCGGGCAAGACCACCCGCATTTCATTGTATACCTGTATGCTGTGACAATTAAAACTCTTGACTTGACTTGACTTGATTACACACTATTACACTATTACACACTATTACACTATTACACTATTACACACTATTACACTATTACACACTATTACACTATTACACACTATAACACTATTACACTATTACACACTATAACACTATTACACACTATTACACTATTACACTATTACACACTATTACACTATTACACTATTACACACTATTACACTATTACACTATTACACTATTACACACTATTACACTATTACACTATTACACACTATTACACTATTACACACTATTACACTATTACACACTATTACACTATTACACTATTACACACTATTACACTATTACACTATTACACACTATTACACTATTACACACTATTACACTATTACACTATTACACTATTACACACCATTACACTATTACACTATTACACACTATTACACTATTACACTATTACACACTATTACACTATTACATTATTACACCCTATTACACTATTACACACTATTACACTATTACACTATTACACACTATTACACTATTACACACTATTACACTATTACACTATTACACTATTACACACTATTACACTATTACACACTATTACACACTATTACACTATTACACACTATTACACTATTACACACTATTACACACTATTACACTATTACACTATTACACTATTACACACTATTACACTATTACACTATTACACACTATTACACTATTACACTATTACACACTATTACATTATTACACACTATTACACTATTACACACGATTACACTATTAGACACTATTACACTATTACACTATTACACACTATTACACTATTACACTATTACACTATTGCACACTATTACACTATTACACTATTACACACTATTACACTATTACACTATTACACAATATTACACTATTACACACTATTACACACTATTACACTATTACACACTATTACACACTATTACACTATTACACACTATTACACACTATTACACACTATTACACTATTACACTATTACACACTATTACACTATTACACTATTACACACTATTACACTATTACACTATTACACTATTACACACTATTACACTATTACACTATTACACACTATTACACACTATTACACTCTATTACACTATTACACTATTACACTATTACACTATTACACTCTATTACACTATTACACGATTACACTATTACACTATTACACACTATTACACTATTACACTATTACACACTATTACACTATTACACAATATTACACTATTACACTATTACACTATTACACACTATTACACTATTACACTATTACACTATTATACTATTACACACTATAACACTATTACACTATTACACACTATTACACTATTACACTATTACACACTATTACACTATTACACAATATTACACTATTACACACTATTACACTATTACACCGAGTACAATGGCACAATCCGCAAGGGTCTACGACAAACGGTTCAAGAGATACACTGAGGGGGTGTGGCCTAAGGGGGCGTGGTATAAGGATCGGGGGAGTGGTCAACATCGACCAATGAAAGGTGGTCAACATCGACCAATGGCACAATCCGCATGTCTCTACGACAAACGGTTCAAGAGATACACTGAGGGGGTGTGGCCTAAGGGGGCGTGGTCTAAGGATCGGGGGAGTGGTCAACATCGACCAATGAAAGGTGGTCAACATGGACCAATGAAAAATGAAAGAGGATATCCCTACTGAGTACAATGACACAACCCGCAAGACAGAGGGCGCTGTCCAGCAATTCAGTACTGCAACACAGTGATAGGCAATGATGGGTTAAGTCGATGAGGTCATTGGCAGGTCAGCTGAGCCATAGACCACCGTAACACTTCCGGGATTCTGAAATCAGGGAGGAGATTGCGGGGGGGTCAAATGAATGAATGTGGACGAGAGCCGTGATGTAAGTGGTTGCCGATACGGCTGTGGGGGTGCTGGAGACATGATCGAATAGACGTTTATGCGCCTCGCTCTCCTGAACACGGCGTGACCCATAACTAATCGATCAGAACTAAATCGGCAGGGAAAAAGCCCGTTTTAAAGCACCTATTCCGCATGGACATGCGCAGAGTGCCCATGGAGTCTGGACGACGCGAGATGACGCTCGAATGAATGTGGACTGTTCTATCAGAGGGGGGAGCTTCGGTGGTCATGTAAGTGGCTACAGACCGCTGCACTTAAATATAAATATTAGTCTACCTGGAGACTCAATGAGGTAATTGTAGATGTCGCCATAAGACGCGTCTGGCCATTTAGTGGGATCATTTTTTCATTATCCTGTTCGGCTGAAAGGACATTGGCCACCGAAGCTCCGCCCTCTGATGGAACAGTCCACATTGATTCGAGCGTCATCTCGCGTCGTCCAGACTCCATGGGCACTCTGCGCATGTCCATGCGGAATAGGTGCTTTAAAATGGGCTTTTTCTCTGCCGATTTAGTTCTGATCGATTAGTTATGGGTCACGCCGTGTTCAGGAGAGCGAGGCGTATAAACGTCTATTCGATCATGTCTCTAGCACCCCCACAGCCGTATCGGCAACCACTTACATCACGGCTCTCGTCCACATTCATTCATATGCACCCCCCGCAATCTCCTCCCCGATTTCAATGTAACGCGGAAGTGTAGTGGTCTATGAGCCCTGAGCCTCACAGCTGTTAGGCTGAACCAATCAGCCACGAGCCACACAGGTGATGCAATCACAACACAATGACTTGCATTTTCTGGATTTTCTTTGCATGACTGCATTGTCACGTTGATTAAAAGAAAACTATAAGAGATGAAGCGTTGTGACTCGCACAGGAGTAGGCGAAGGGTTGTGTGCGATATTGTGGCATTCGTGCGATATTGTGGCACTCCTTCGGCGATCGGAACAGAAGGGTAAAAAAGAGTGGGAAAAAAGAGATCCCTAGAGTGGATTTGCATGGCAGTCAATGGGGAGGAGAACCTTCAAAGAAATGGTCGTCAGTTGAGATATAAATGTCCAATTCCATTTATTTTTCTTTTGTGAGCGGGCTGACAGCCGTGTCATCGTTTTGATGTGTTTGTTTTATTTCTACGTCCAAAATTGAGATCACACTCGCAATTCACCCAAGGTAGTGGAAAAAGATTATTTCAGCTCTCGCACTCTAAATTGCAATGCATTTCCAATGGGACCGAAATTTTACCGTTTAAAGTCGATTCGTAGCCAGATGGTGTGGTGAAACTTTACGAGTTCGAATAGCGCTGTTGCCATAGGCAGGCCGGTCGTTTTGATACCTTTCACGTGTATGGGGCGCGAACGCTCTGGCACGAGTTGTGTTTGCAAAATCGGTGGAATAAAGAATAATAATAAAGAAGATGAACCAGAACTATAGTGTGGGTGGCAACCTGGCTTCGCCAGGTCACCCACACTAATGATATATGTAATGTGACTGTTAGTCATGACATCCAGACGTGGCATGAAATTATGGGTTATTGTAATCACGAGGATTTACTAAAGCTACAAGCAGTGACAGACGGTATGCACATTAAGGGTGAAAAGCATAGACCTGACAAAGAATGTGAAGTTTGCATAAGGGGGAAGTTTACTCAAACAAGGGACAGGGACCCCACAGAGAAGGTAAAGAGACCACTGGAGCTAGTTAACACCGACCTAGCCGGTCCAGTAAGGAACGAGTCCATAGGTGGCTTTAACTATGTACAGTCCTTTACAGATGTGGGTACAGGCGTAGTGTTCGTCTATTTCCTTAAAGCAAAGAGTGATGCACTCCAAGCCACAGAGAAGTTCCTTGCCGATGTCGCCCCCTATGGGGACGTAAAATGTTTGAGGTCAGACAACGGGACCGAGTTTACAAACAGAGAGTTCCAATCCCCGTTGAGGAAAAACAGGATCAGACATGAGACATCATGTCCCTACTCCCCACATCAGAACGGGGTAGCCGAGAGGGAATGGCGCACTCTTTTTGAAATGGCCAGGTGTAAGCTAGACGATAGTAACATACCGAAGAGCCTACACCAGAAACAGGTGTTTTAATAAACATACGGGCACCACCCCATATACAGCAATGACAGGGAAAAGATGTAATCTAGCCAGAATGCACACATTCGGATCAGTGTGCTATGCTTACCAGCAAGACAGAGGCAAGCTTGAGTCCAGATGTGAACACAACAGAGGGAGCCCCGCACTCCTAGTCTACTATCCCGGTAAAGGGAAGGTGCAAAATCACAGACTAGTGAAATTTGTCACCAAGACAACGTGCGAAATCGAGACACAGACAGAGGAGCCATGGCTGGACTCCGGGGTAAGGTATGGAGGGACAGAGACACCACAGCCTAGTGTACTGAGCACAGGCGTGCAGGCAGACCTCCAGACACCCCCAGAGGGCGATGACGAGGAGCACCTGAGGGTGACGTCAAGTGCCCCATGCAGTGGGAGATATCCCTCAAGGGAACACAAACCCCCAAGATATCTAAAAGAGTATGCCCGGAGAGCTAGTGACGAGGATGACAGTACACTCGCCAGTATTGATTACTGCTACCGAGCGGTGTGTGGCGTGCCTCAGTCCTTTAAGGAAGCCATAGTGTCCCCAGAGTCGAGTAAGTGGGAGAGAGCGATGGACGAGGAGATGAGGTCCTTAGAGGACAACCACACCTTTACCCTCACCAAATTGCCAGAGGGCAGACAGACAGTGGGAGGGAAGTGGGTGTACTCAATCAAGGAAGGGATCGAAGGCCACAAAAAGTACAAAGCGAGATTTGTAGCTAAGGGTTTCAGTCAGAGGGAGGGGATAGACTATGGTGAAACATTCTCCCCCACAGCCAACCTGACCAGTGTAAGGGTAGTGGTTCTGACCTTTGGGAAGTATTTCGACATGTACATGGGTACCTTCGTGGTGTAGTGTATCTTGTAGACCAGGCCCATTGCAAGTTGCTGTACTCTGTCGTCTACTCTAAGCCATCCTAGGTTGTAAAAATGGGCAGGGGTGAGGTGGGTTTTAGGAGTAAGGTCAAGCAGTAGTCTGACTAGTTTGTTTTGTGATGTTTGTAATCTTGTTTTTAGTGCCTTTGAGGAGCTTTGGTACCATGAGGTGCAAGCATAGTCGTAGTACCCTTGAATGAGTTCTCCTGCTAGAGTCTTCAGGGTATTCTTGTTTACCAGAGAGGAGATCCGGTACAAGAATATTGTTCTTTGGTTGACTTTTTTGATTACATTGGATGCCATTTTGTCACAGGAAAGATTTGCCTCTAGGATGAACCCAGGTATGTAATTTCATCTTTCCTTGTGACAATATTGTCACCCACTGTAACAGAGAAGCCGTTGGTTTTGCTGAGTTTGTTATTTGATCAGAAGAGAATGGACTCAAGGGTGGTTAGGTGGTCGAGCGGAGATTGCGTTCGTCACCAGCCCCGGAGCTGTGAGCTTGATTCGCCTGTTCGAATCCAGCTCACAGCTCCGGGGTTGTCACCAGCTTGGCTGGCCGTCTGCACTGATACAATTGGCTGTATCAGAGGGTGGGAGAAGCTGGCGGGGTGGGTCCGGGTCGTTGTAAACAGCGACTCCTACAGTTCGGTCGGGGCGCCTGCTAAGCGCGGATTGGACGTGAGGGGGATAGTGTGGTCCTCCCACACGCTACGCCCTCTCAATGAGAATCCGCGCTGCCAGGTGAAAAGAAGCGGTGATTGGCTGGACGTGTGTCGGAGGAAGCACGTGGTAGCCTCCACTCTCCCAAATGATCTGACTGTGGGGGGTAAAGCGCAGCGACCAGGAAGGGACTGGGAATTGGCATACGACTAACATTGGGATGGGAGAAAATCGGAGGAAAATGGAGGGGGAAAAAGACAAATAAAAAAAAAAAAAAAATAAAGAAGAGAATGGACTCTGTTTTACCCAGGTGTAATGATAGTTTGTTATCAGCAACCCAGGTGCAGATTCTGCCGAGTTCTGAGCTGAGGGTTTTTTCAACCTGTAACTTGTTCTTGTCAGAGACCAGCAGGGCTGAGTCGTCCGCAAACAGGAACAAGTTGCACTCACAAGCTGACAACATGTTATTTGCATAAATGAGGAACAGTAACGGTCCTAGTATGCTTCCTTGTGGAACACCACAGCTCACTGGGAGGGGGGGGGGGGGGTAGAGTACCATTTACCTCTTCCATCTGTTCTCTCCCCTCCAGATAGGATTGCATCCAGCTCACTGATAAACTTGCTCGTCAATCAGAATGGGGTGATTGACAGTGTCGAAGGCCTTTTGTAGGTCCAGCATGACCATGCCGCAGTATTTGCCCGCATCCACCTCTTGTTTGATGTGGTCGTTCAAATAGAGAAGGCATTTGTCAGTGGAGTGGGATGTTCTGAAGCCAGATTGGAATTCGTAGATTAGATTTCTTTCCGCGAGGTACTTTTCGACCTGTTCATAGAAATTTTTTTCCACGACTTTCGAGATGGAGGTAAGAATAGAAACAGGGCGGTAGTTGCCTGGGTCTAATTTGCTGCCTTTTTTGTGCAGGGGGGTACTCTCGCAATTTTGAAGTCCTTGGGGACGTGTCCCTGTTTTATGGAGAGGTTTATTATGTGTGTGATGACTGGGGTGATCTGGGGTGACTGGTCTCTGAGGAATTTGGAGGGGATATTGTCATGGCCAGTGGCCTTGTTAGGTTGGAGGGTGCTCAGTTTTTTTAGTACCTCATCTGTTGTTACCATTTCCAGTTTGAAGTCATCTTTGCGGACCCCTATGTTTTTGTAGTAGGCTATTATGTGTTCTACCCCAGTGGGAGGGTAGTTTATTAACCAGTGTTGTGGCTATGTTTGTAAAGAATATGTTTAGGTATTTGGCCACATCCAGCTTGTCTGTGATGAGAGTGTTTTCTGTCTTTATGTTTGTAAATCTGGTTTTTAGTTTTTTGCTGCAGCCTAGTTGGTTGTTGAGTAATTTCCAAAGTTCACAGGGTTTGTTTTTGTTTTCCTCAGCTTTGTCATTGATGAATCTTTTGTGTGCAGATTTGATCATCGTGTTTACATCGTTTCTTAGTCTTAGTCGGAGAGAGAACAGACATACAGACAGACAGAGAGACAGACAGAGAGACAGACAGACAAGCATAAAGAAAGAGTGAAAGACAGACAGACAAGCATAAAGAAAGGGTTAGCCAAAGACCTAAGAGGAATCTAGCTGTTTTAATATCTAAACCTCTACAGTTTGAGGGAGAAGGTGGAGCGCTAGTGATTGACTTTAATGTCTCACATTTAAGTACCACACAGAGAAACTGAGGGTCTCCCACAATGAAGTTTAAAGTATAATTCAAATAAATGACTTGATTGACACATCAGCACAAAGCTCTTTGGGTACAAGTTGCCTTTTTTAGTTATTAGAGCCGGAAGGCCTGCCGAAAACAGCAAGCATTTTTAATACCTGTCCTGCACCATGCACAAAGTATTGAAGGTATCAGTATTGAATGTACGGTGTTGACATCGCAATCTCAAACTTCGCCGTCTTTTCTTGATCCTCTAATCACAACTGTTGCTTTCCTCCAACAATCTGAGAGGAGCAACAGTTGTGATTCAAGAAAGGATCAAGAAAAGAGGGCAGGGCTTGAGATAGTTCAATTGATGTTGAAAATGTTTTCAAACTACTCAGGCCTATGTAGGGCACTTGTCAGATTGAGACTGGATACAGGCAAATCTGGAAACAGACTACAAACGTTCACAAGCATCAACTTAATAGATGGTGAGAAGGGCCGGTATTTCAAACTAAACACATCCATCCTGGTATGTACATTGTTTTCTTGTCATGCTATGGAGAAGGTGTTCTAGACCAGTGATTCCCAACCTGGGGTCCGCGGACCCCCTGGGGTCCGCCAGGGGGCGCAGGGGGTCCGCCAGACCACAGATGATTTGAGGTCTTTTTTTTTTATTTTTATTTTTTAATTTTTTAATTTTTTTTTTTAATTTTTTTTTTATCATCAGAAGCATGAATAGTCTCTCCACTACAATAAAAAATAAAGATAAATAAATAAACATCTAGACATGATTTTTGAACGTTAACGGTAAGCTACCGGGTAGCCGCTAAAACGCGAATCAGTTGACTGTATCACTTTCTGTAGCTAGCCTAGCACGCTTGTTAACTTTCTCGGCTCGTCTGCAGTCAGCCGCCAGAGGCGAAAATGTGTGACAAACGAAAAGGAGATGACGGCAGCTCATCTGCAAAAAAAGTTAGGACCTACAGCAATCGCGAAAATTACATCACCATGGGCTTCACTGAGGGACCAGACAAACGACCTGAGTGTGTGATTTGTGGAGAAAAGTTGGCAAACTCGAGCCTGAAGCCCAGCAAGCTGAAGAGACATCAGGCGTCTAAGCACCCAGAAACCGTTGGGAAGGATCCAGACTTTTTTCGGAGGAAAGAACAGTCTCTCAAGGCGAACAAGCCTGTTGATGTTAGAGTAGCGTGGAGCAGGGGTGGCAGTGATTTACAGAAGGCTACCGAAGCCTCCTTTGAGTGTTCGCTTTTAATTGCAAAAGCAAAGAAACCGCACAATATTGGCGAGCAGCTCATCAAACCAGCCTGCATCAAAATGGTTTAGAAACTGTGCGGCCCACAGGTGGCGGATAAACTAAAATCAGTACCACTCTCGAACAATGTAGTGAAAGACCGAATTGATAAGATGTCAAGTGATTGCGAGCAGCAGCTGTCAGAAAAGCTTAGAAAGGGTCCATTTGCCATACAACTTGATGAAACTACAACTGTCGCAGACGAGGCTGTGCTCATCGTTTATGTGCAATATATTGAAAATGAGGATCTGAAGCAGGACATTCTCATGTCAGTCAACCTTACTACCAGGATATTTTTACTGCAGTGGATTCTTACTTCATTCAACATAAATGCAAACCGTTCACCATTAGGGCCTGATTTGAGAGGATGAATACAGGATTTGAATATTGGCCAAAATTTTGAAATACATATGGTGCAAGATTAGATTTGTTGATTGAAGGCACAAGTCAAAGAAGCATAGTGGGTCTAATTATGATGCATATGCCTGTGTATAAGCAGTTTGTTATTAAAATGACAAAAAAAAGTATTAAACCCAGCTAGGACAGATTCTCTCTGCTACTGATTGGAATTTCCTGTCTCATATTTAGTTTAATTTTTTGCATTGATTTGTTCAATAAATGCAAACCGTTCACCATTAGGGACTGATTTGAGAGGATGAATACAGGATTTGAATATTGGCCAAACATTTTGAAATGCATATGGTGCAAGATGAGATTTGTTGATTGAAGGCACAAGTTAAAGAAGCATAGTGGGTCTAATTGTGATGCATATGCCTGTGTATAAGCAGTTTGTTATTAAAATGACAAAAAAAAGGTATTAAACCCAGCTAGGACAGATTCTCTCTGCTACTGATTGGAATTTCCTGTCTCATATTTAGTTTAATTTGTTGCATTGATTTGTTCAATAAATGCAAACCGTTCACCATTAGGGCCTGATTTGAGAGGATGAATACAGCATTTGAATATTGGCCAAACATTTTGAAATGCATATGGTGCAAGATGAGATTTGTTGATTGAAGGCACAAGTCAAAGAAGCATAGTGGGTCTAATTGTGATGCATATGCCTGTGTATAAGCAGTTTGTTATTAAAATGAAAAAAAAAAGGATTTTATGGTATCTTATTAGGAGGGGGTCCGCGAATTTCATCAGAGATGTTTGGGGGTCCCTGGGGGGAAAAAGGTTGGGAACCACTGTTCTAGACGATGGACGAGGACTAGACGATGAAACAAGTGCGATCACACACTGAACCAGGATCTAGAGTGATCCCTGGCGCAGCCTCCATACACGTACCCATTCTACAATCTGTTAATAAAGTTTTCAATCAATCAATCAATCAATCAATCAATCAATCAATCAATCAATGAACAAGTACAGACAGCATGGAGATGGATAAAAGATATATCAAGCCGTGTGATCATCATCACAGATCGCAAGCCATTTCTGTCAAAGGCAATTTGCTTAGCATTAACGGTGCGCACTGAATGAGCATGTATGTCTTGTGTCTGTCCAACGACTAACGAGGCAAAGAGAGGAATCTATTTATACAGCAGGCTGTGTGTGTGTGTAGAGTCAGACATTCTAGTTGTCATGGTTTTTGCTTTATTTCACCTTTCTGTGAGGGACAGCTGTCTATTTCATCTCCTGTGAGGGATAGCTGTCAATCCCTGGTCTCTGTGGTTAATTGCCTCATGGGTTGGCAGGTGTGTGGGCTTGATTGCACCTGATTCAGTGCAGATGTGCCTATGGCAATGCTGAGTCTGCCATGTCCACACGTATCTGGATATTTTGCAAAACGGATGTCACAAAGAAGGGTGTATCCGAAAGCTGTCTACAACATTTGTGATGAAAAAGTAAACAAATAATTAACTGTATTAGACATTTGTTAATGATGAATAGGCTTCACTTCAGATTAGGGCACACAATAGCATCTGCAAATGATGTTTTATGAATGTCTTAACAAATCATTTGTTGAACATGAACAAATAAATGGAGGTACAGTATAGTCGTTTTTTCATATCCATTTTTCAAAGCGTCTACAAATGTGTTACTACACATTAAACAACATTATTTAATGATGAACAAATCAAGTACAAACAATGTTCATAATGAGTTATAAATAATGTAGAACTAATTTGTAAATGTTATACAAATATAGTTATAAATGATTTAATAATAACTTACGAATGTATATAAATTATTTGTTCATGATTTGTTCATTATCTACAAATACCTTATAAATGTATTATAACAGGGTGTTATTATAAAGTGCTACCGATATATGTACAGTACTGTTACATCCAGACATTTATGATACAAGATATACAAATATACAGTACTGCTTAAGAGGCAGAGATTAATAAAATAAAATATATACATTCGAGGGGGAAGAAACTGTATACTTCTGTCTGCCATTTCAGCACACGGCGCTGTCCATTGTTATTACCTTTATGCATTTCAAGGCTATGGGCGCCTATTGCCATAGAACAACAGTCTGAGCATGCGTAGTGAGCTGTGACGTCATCGTTTATCTAGACTATGCGTTTACAGTGGCTACACAGATCCACTGAACCGATATTTTGGAAAATCTTTAAAATGCGTTTTAGAAAATCTCCGTTTATGTTTCTGAAAACACCGTTTACGTGTGGATGAAAGGCCCAAACGTGGAAGAAAATGTGCGTTTTGCAAAAGATCTGGATTCGTGTGGACATTGTGAGGGCTGGCCCAGTACTGTGCGCTTCCAGGTGCCCATTACCATCATGCACCTGAAAGGAGTTTCCAATCAGCTCGACGGGAGCCCTCTTATACACGGTTTGCTGAACATTCAGTGTCAGGTCGTTTTGGTCACCACCAGCTACTGCTTGTTCCTCTTGTGTGTTTCTCCAGTACGCCCTTGGAAGTTTCCGCTGTTACCTCTCTCTGCCTCTGTGGACCCGTGCCTCGTATTTACACTTTGCCCTTGGTGAGTTTTTGGAAGTCTATTTTTTGATGCTCTGATATCCTCATTTTTATTCCTAGACTCAATACCTTCATCTGTTTTTTGTGTGTTCCTTAACACTGAAGAATTGTCGCTTTGTTTTGGTACTGGACTCTGCCTTGTTACTGGACTGCCTCGTAATCCCTACGTTTCTATTAATGACATTCTCCGTTTTCTTTTTCTCCACGAGTGGATTATCAATAAGCTGCAGAGCCGCAGAGCCACAGAGCCAACTCTGCTCTTGGCAGAGCCGCAGAGCCCTACTCTGCTAAAGGACATTCCCCCCGAATGCATTTACGTTATTTTTGCTCATTTCTGTTTGTGAAATAAATACGCCCATTGTTTTTGGCTAACTCTGAACTACCTGTCTGTGTCGTGCTGTTGGGGTTGTTTACAAACCATAACAGACATGGCCTTAAGTTTGGATCTCGCAGTGTCAACTGCTTATTCATTTCCTAGTGTTGGCTATCCTTTTGGTCACGCTTATTATATTGAAGTGTAGTGCTTATCTCTGATTCAGAATTTAGCCTTTATTGTAGTCATTCTTGTTTTGGGCTACTGGCGTTATTCTACACATACACTCCCTTAGTGGAGGTTTATTGTTTTACTTTTTCAATAATAATAATAATAATTAATTTAATTTATATAGCGCCTCTCAATAACCCGAAGTCGCTGACAATAGTCGGGAGCAAAAGTAAAAACAAAGAAACAAAAGCAAAGAAACAAAAACAGAGAAACAACAAAGAAACAAAAACAAAAGGAACATGAGACCATGGGGGGAACAGGGAAGACAGCATGATAGCACAAAAATACTGGAGACAGACATCAATCAGGTTATCTGAGGTGCCTTTGTGGCTTATTTATTTTTCTACTATACCTCTTTATTGAGTGTAGTTCTGTTTTTTGGACTTGATTTATTTTCTTAAATACTCACTTTGAGGCTTCCACCTGTAAAGGTTGTTTTGTGTTGTTTATTTTTTCCCTTCTCCTAAAATGTCTGCGTAAGCATTTTCGTTTCACGGATAACAATTTTTCTCCCATCCCAATTTAGCCGCGCCAATTCTCCCCTTCCCTGTCTTGATCGTTGCTCGCATGTGCCCCCCCCTGGCCGGTTGTAGGGAGGATAGAAGCCCATCGCATATCCCCTCCGATACATGTGTAGGCAGCCAGTCGCATCTTTTCACCTGTCAGCACGGACTCTCATTTGGCGAGGAGTAACGTGTAGGAGGCTCACACTGCCCCCACCATTTTCCTGTCTCTGCTGTGCAGGCGCCCCAACCGACCTGTAGGAGTTGCTGTTTACAACGTCCAGATTACCACCCATCGACTTCCCACCCGCTAACTCTGCCAATTGAGTTAGTATGACGGCCGGCCCAAGCCGGAGGCAATGCCGACAGCCGGATTCGATACCGGTGTCTCATGCGTTGGTGATGAGCGCAATGTCCGCTGCGCCACCCAGCTGCCCTATTTCACGGATAACTTAAAGAGTCCCTATTGTCGGCTTGTGACCCACACACACACCCACAGCCCTCACACTAGTAGTGGAGATCGTTTCAATGTCACAGCAGCCTGGAGATCTGTTAGTAACGTGAGCCTCGAAGACTAATGAGCATATCCGCAGGTTCAATTAGGACAGAGAGTTGTTCAGTTGCAAATCAAGTTTCAAGTTCAAGTTTCTTTAATAGTTGTCATACAGAAGTACAGAATACTTTCATACAAAATGCTTCTTACTGTTACGCTCCAGAGACTGTGCTAGACAAGATAGTATCAAATAACATAGTATAGCATGTAATTTAGAAGTAGAAAATGATCTAAAAAGTGTTCAGTATAGACATATGTACAATGTTCGATGCAGAATAGACGTAACTGAGTTACCATATAATATACAATACTATGCAGTGTACTAATGTACAGTACTATATAGTGCAAAGCAGAAATGGGATGAGGTACAATTTAGCTACAATTTACAGTAAGGTGTACGAGTTGTAGTGCAATCCTTCATCAATAAATATAAAGTGTGGGGAGTGGGTGCTACAGTGTGTTTGTTTAAAGTGAGTGTGTGCTATAATGTGTGTGGAGTGGGTGCTACAGTGTGTTTGTTTAAAGTGAGTGTGTGCGTGTGGATGTGTGTGCTATGTGCGTTTGATGGTTGTTGTTGTGTAGTGTTCATTGTTCGTTTAGCAGCCTGATGGCCTGGTGATAGAAGCTTCTTCTGAGTCTTTCTGTGCTCGCCTTGAGACTCCGGTATCGCTTGCCTGACCGCAGCAGTTCAAAGAGGCAGTTGTTCGGGTGACTGGAGTCCTTAATGATTCTCTTAGCCTTGCCCCTGCAACGCTTGTTGTAAATGTTCTGGAGGGTGGGGAGCCCCCCTCCAATTGTGCGTTCGGCTGAACGTGTCACTCTTTGTAGTCTGCTTCGGTCTTGTGCAGTGCTATTCCCAAACCAGGAGGTGATGTTGCCAGTCAGGATGCTCTCTATTGTACATGAGTAGAAGTTCTTAAGGATCTTCTGACTGACTTGGAACTTCCTTAGGCGCCTGAGGAAGTAGAGGCGTTGTCGTGCCTTCTTCACAACACTGTCAATGTGTGTGGTCCATGTCAAGTCCTCGGATATGTGGGCTCCGAGGTACTTAAAGCTGTTGACTCTCTCAACCGGTGCCCCGTCGATGCTGAGGGGTCTGTAGTCCTTGACCCCCGACCTCCTGAAGTCCACAATCATCTCCTTTGTTTTGCTGACGTTCAGGGAGAGGCTGTTTTCCTGGCACCATCCCGCCAGGACCTTGACCTCTTCCAGGTAGGCCCTCTCGTCATTGGCAGACATCAGGCCCACCACCACTGTGTCGTCAGCAAATTTGATGATTGTATTGCTACTCCGCTGAGCCACACAGTCGTGTGTGTACAGGGAGTAGAGGAGGGGACTCAGAACACAGCCCTGGGGGGCCCCTATGTTGAGGGTGATGGATGAGGAGGTGCAGTTGCCTGCTCTCACCACCTGGGGTCTGCCCGTCAGGAAGTCCAAGAACCACTGGCAGAGGTCATAGTTCAAGCCCAGGTCCCTGAGCTTGGCTATGAGTATGGAGGGGACTATGGTATTGAATGCCGAGCTGTAGTCGATGAATAGCATTCTCACATAGTTCCCCTGCCTCTTGTCCAGGTGTGATGCTGCTGTGTGCAGCACATGGGCTATGGCGTCCTCCGTGGACCTGTTGGGGCGGTATGCAAATTGCAGGGGGTCCATGTTAATGGGGAGGGAGGAGCAGATGTAGCCCTTTACTAGCTTCTCAAAGCACTTCATGGCTATGGAGGTGAGAGCTACAGGGCGGTAGTCGTTGAGGCAAGCAGGCTTGGATTTTTTGGGTACAGGGATAATAGTGGACTTCTTCAGGCAGGTGGGGATGACAGCCTGTTCTATGGACAGGTTAAATATGTCAGTGAATACCGGGGCCAGTTGGTCGGCACAGACTTTTAGGACGCGGCCGGGGATGCCGTCCGGACCTGCTGCCTTCCTGATATTCACTTTTTTAAAGGTCCGCCTCACCTCATGCTCTGTTACCCTGAACACTGAGTCTCCATCAGCAGCAGACCCGCCCCCCCCATTGCTGTGGCTTGTGGGCTGGTGTTGTTATTACCAGCATCAAACCTCGCATAGAAGGTATTGAGGTCATTTGCTAAGGAGATGTCACTGTTCAGTTTGAGGGAGGCGCCTTTGTAGTCTGTCATCGTTTTGAGCCCCTGCCACATAGCTCTAGAGTCAGCCTGTTCAAACTGGAGTTCAATTTTATCCTTGTAGCGCCGTTTGGCCTCTGTCACTGTCCTCCTTACGTTGTATCGCGCCACCTTGTGGTCATTCATGTTGCCTGCCACTAGGCCGTCGTTGTATGCTTTGGTGCGCGCTCTCAGAGCTTCACGGACGGATTTGTCTACCCAGGGTTTTTGATTTGGGTAAACTCTCATTGTGGTAGTGGGGATTGTTTCTTCCACCAAAGTACGAACATAGTCCAGCACTGTCTCCGTGTAGACATGAATGTTATCTGTGTCGCGGAACACGCTCCAGTCTGTGCAGTCAAACGCAGCCTGGAGCGTCTCCTCTGACGTCAAATCTCATTTCTGCACCTCTCGCGAGACTACAGGAATGCTTTTGATTCTCTGTTTGTACTTTGGAGAAAGCAATATGGCCGCATGATCAGACTTCCCAAAGCCACTAGCAGAATGAGCCTTGTATCCACCCTTGAATTGCGTGTAACAGTGATCTAGGATGTTACTGCCTCTGGTGTTACAAGTCACATGCTGATAGAAGTCAGGCAAGACCTTTCTCAGATTGGCGCTATTGAAATCACCCACCACTATAATGGCGGCGTTAACGTTCGCTGCTTGGATTCTATTTACCTCGTCGTGGAGTCTGGAGAGCGCGACATTATTGCTGGCTTGCGGTGGAATATACACTCCGACCAGGACGATCGCCGTTAACTCCCTCGGGAGGAAGAAAGGACGACACTTGATGGTTATATATTCCAGGTCTGGGCAGCAGTAATTCGATAATTCCTTCACGTTAGCTGGATCGCTCCAATTGTTGTTAAACATGAAGGCAATACCTCCTCCACGTTGTTTGCCGGACTCTGCTGATCTGTCCTTGCGGTGGGTGAAGAAGTGATCGGCCGGTTGTATGGCGTGGTCTGGGACGTCCGGCGTCAACCACGTCTCGGTGAAGCAGAGAACGTTACAGTCTCTAACGTCTCTTTGGTATTGAATCCTTGCTCGGATGTCGTCCAGTTTATTGTCAATTGATTGTACATTGGCTAGCAATATACTGGGTAGTGGCATTCGGTGTCGTCTGGATCTCAGCCTGTTACGGATCCCAGCTCTCTTCCCACGCCGTCTGGTGGTTCCTTTGTTCCTGGGGTCAGGAACTGGACCCATTGTTCTGAGAATCTCCACAGGCCATTGCTGCGGTTCGGAAAGCTGATCCAGGGAGTAATCCAATCGGTAAGTTTCCCATAATCCGATGTCTATAAGTGACTGACGGTCATACACATTAAATGCACCTACTGTTGGTACAGACAAAACTCTTAAAACTATAAATATTAACAAAAGTAAGCACAATCTCGGCGGAGCGTACAGACAGGCGCCCGGGCATAGCGGCGCCATCTTGTTATCATCTTGTCATCTGTTATGATGTTGTCGGCTAAGACGTACTGTAGACACAGTGTAGTGTGGGTGAGTGTACAGTGGGTCTAAGTGTAGTTTGGGTGAGTGTAGGTCTAAGTGTAGTGTGGGTGAGTGTAGGTCTAAGTGCAGAGAGTGGGAGGGGAGGTAGTTGTTGAGCCTGCGGCCTGGAGGGGCTGTGAGCTGTATTCAGTGAAACATGGGATAGGAGGTACACCAGCTGATAAACGTAATGACCTCCCAGCATACTGTTCCTCCAGCGAACGCTCTCTATAACATACTTCAGCGCACAATTGACATGACTAGTGGGTCGCACAAAAAAAAGAAGGAAAAGACGACATGAAAAGTCACAGAGAAGTGAAGCAAAGAGTCAAGTCACCACAAAAGAACACCCCCCCCTCCAAACCACCTCTCTCCCCAGTCTAAGGACCAATCAGATGGCTAACGAGGCTGGGGGAGACCAGTGCGGTGTGACGGTGAAAGCCATATCAGAGAGAGAGAGGGGGGGGGGGAGAAAAAGCCCAGCTTTGTTGGACGGACAAGCGTTTCTCAATGAAGCCGTGCTACATTAAGCAATAATTGGAAGGACCTCACCATTATAAAGCAGGAGCCCATTTGAGCTGTGCTGCCATGAGAGGGCGTATATTATGAACCCCCCCCCCCCTCTCTTTTCTTCATAGATGATTAACTTAGATGGAGTAGGGAGAGAGAGGTGATATGTGGCGGATATCTCCTTAGGCCAACAAACGCCTGACTAGCAACTCAGTCAGCCAGCTGGTCAGTCAGTTAACTAGCCAGTCAGTTGGTCGGTCGGTCAGTGGCTATGGAGGGTATTGTTGTAGAGAAGTACATGTGGAGAGGACTTTGACATTAAATGCAGAACGCCGAAATTAATTAGTTCGCTACAAGGCCTACTGGGACTTGTGAAAGAGGAAGCGCTATTCCCAGGGCTGGCTTCCCGCTTCCCCACAATCTCTTTGATGCCAGCACCCAATTGCATATTATGGTCAGCATCTTTCATTTGGCCCTTTGAAGATGGTCATATGTGTATAAGAGAATCATCAGTAGAGCTTTGACATATTTCTCTATATCACACTTGTTAGGATCAAGGAGGGGGAGCAGGATACTTAAAAGCATGACTCTCTCAATGAGGTTCAGACATCTGTTCTCTTAAAAGGCTAGCATGCAACATAGCCAAAAGCACCATTGGTAGGGAGGTCAAAAGTTTTTCTGACATTATTTAAATTCCACGAGATGGTCTACTTTTGATGATTTAAAAAAATCTAAACGTTAGTTTATAGTGGCAAAATAAACAAATAATAATTGTGTTACCACAACTTATAACCACTTGGACTGGCTATAAGTAAGGGATAATGTATAGCTACGAGGTCATTGTCGCAAAATAATTGACCGACACAGAGTTTAGAACACCGAGGCGCAGCCGAGGTGTTTTAAACGTCAGTGAAGGTCAATTATTTTGCGACAATGACCAAGTATAGGCTATACATTATCCCGCTTATTACATGGCTAACTTACTAACAATATATACCTAATTCATCGACAAGACGAGATCAAATGCAGACGCAGTTGTTCTGTGGCTCTGTCAGCCCAAATAAAGTGATTATTATTATCGGCAGCCGGCAGGTCTGTGGTCTGATTGCATGACTGAGTGCAGCTGTGCATATGCTGAGCAGCACTGATACAGTGTGTGTACTGTGTAGTGGGCTTGATTGGTCCAGCTGCGCACAGCGGTCATTATTGTTCGGCAGAGGTCCGTTATCGAGTAATAACGGACCTCTGACGAGCGCTATTGACCAATCACAAGCAAGCATTTCGCCGAATGTGAAAACGCCATGTAATAATCTATTATAATCGATCATGGAAAACAGTCTTTTGAGCCCTCCGAGGTGAATGTACTGTAAATGGCAGCACAAGAACGCACTTAAAAAGTGACCTTTTGGTTAAAAACTCAAAAGTCCCAAACGGAAAGAATAATCGGATTTCCACATGGTTGTAGTCGAGATTTGGGGCAACATGCAAAAACCTTGTTGTTGTCTCCTACAGTATTTAAGGGGAGTAGCCATTTTTTTTTTATCTATTTTGTCTCCTACCTTTTTTCCGTAAAAGAATTTATTTAATTTTTTCCATCCCAATTTAGTCGTTATGCCAATTCCCTTCCTGGTCGTTGCGCACATTTCCCCCCCACTTGCTGGCCTAGGGAGGGTTGATAGATACTATCACATGTCTCCTCCGATACATGTGGAGTCAGCCAGCCGCTTCTTTTCACCTGACAGCGAGGACTCTCACTGGGGGAGTGTAACGCGTGGGAGGATCACACTACCTCCCCCAGATTCTTTCCCTGCTGAACAGGCTCCCCGACCGACCAGTAGGAGTCGTTGTTTACAACGACCAGGATACAAACCCCACCGGCTTCCCACCCACTAACACTGCCGATTGTGTTAGTATGGACGACCGACCAAGCCGGAGGTACCGCTGACAGCTGGATTCGATACCAGAGTCTCTGAGGTGGTAGGCAGGCGCTTAGTCCGCTGCGCTACCCAGCCGCCCTGGAGGGGGGAGTAGCCATTTGAATGAAAAACGCAGACGTCATTTTGACATTCCAACAAATCCTCAACCGACAAATGCCATTGTGTGCGCAGTGGTTGGTTACAATTTGAGCGGTTGTTTGTTCTACCAATTCAAAGTATTGTCTGGGGCTTTTTGTGAGGGAAAACGTAAGACTCAGCTTACTGTACTGGTCCACATCTCTTGGTGAAAATGGCATTACTGTTGGAACATGTGTATCGCCTCACAGTTCATAATGTGCTGTATCATGCAGCATTGATGACCCCAGTCAGGCCGATGTTAAATGCACTAAGGATGGACTGTGTGCCATCATGTCAGTAGGTCTACCACATGTTAGTGCTTGTACATTTTTGGTGATCGGGCCTTCTCACGTGCTGCACCCCGACCCTGGAACACCCTCCCTCAGACCATCAGAGACTCTCCCTCACTCTCCACCTTCAAATCCCGTCTCAAAACCTACCTGTTCTCCCTAGCATTTAACCTTCCCTACCCATAACCATCCTCCTCCAACCTGTCGCCCCCCTCTCCCCTCCCGTACCCTCTATGCCTCCCCTCCCCTACCGGCTCCTCTATTTTTTGTTGTTTGTTACCGTGGCTCTATGTTCCTGTGTATTCATATTGTTCCCTGTTTCCCCTGTGGTTCTATGTTTCTTTTGTTTCTTTGTTTTTTCTTTCTGCCTACTGTCAGCCACTTCGGGTTACTGAGAAGCGCTCTATAAAATAAATAAATAAAAATTATTATTATTATTATAAAATTCTCATAATAGTGCGAAAAAAAGGTTCTTCCAGATGTAAATGTTTTAACAAAGGCGACACGTTCATCACCACCACAGGGATACACATGGATTGCCTTCACCCATAAAGGTGAGCTGTGTTTGCTGTTGTGGAACAGCATCAAGGACAAGAAGGACTTTGGCAGAAGGCACCTTCACATTGGATATGTTTTCCACGTACCGGCGTTCCGACCGAAAGCAGCAGACACACATCTAGCTTTTGAATCACCGGAGCTGGCGGCATAGTTTTTCATTCTATTCATAGCTTGAAAGGCAGAGACAAAGATCTCTTTGTACATGCACACAGGAAGAGGGCCAAGGTTTTTTAAGGGGGAGGTGGTGGGCGGCACTGTCAGTCCCATCTCTCTCCTGCCTCCTCTCATCCATCCTTACCTGGTTGACAGCAGTCGTCCAAGCAGAACACTGCTTGCCTGCCAGGTAATTCATATTCCCAACCTACCCCCCCCACCCCCCACCACCACCCCCCCCCCCCCCCCACCCAACCCACCCGCTACCCCCCACCCCCCCACCCCCACCCCCCCCCCACACACACGCACACGCACACACACACACACACACACACACACACACACACACACACACACACGCACACGCACACGCACACGCACACGCACACGCACACACACACACACACACACACACACACACACACACACACACACACACACACACACACACACACACACACACACACACACACACACACACACACACACACACACACAGCATGAACACAAAAGACACAAGAGAAAGAGACTGCTGGGGAAAATAATAATGCTGAGGAAACTGAAATAAGTTAAAACCCAATCAGTGATCCACATGTAAACAAATGGGTTGCCTCACCACCAGAAATAAGAAACAAGGTGGATACATGTTTTCCATTATCTGGCCCATTGACTCAGCTCTTGATACAATGACTGTCATAGAGATACAGGTTAATGCAGTTTGTTTTAGCTCTAGTTCCGTCAATCATTTGGCGATCTCGAAAATGATTGGACAGGGTTGTAGCCAATGAGTGTGGCTTTCCAATGATACCCCATCTGGGTAACAAGTTTTTCTACAACTCAAGTTCAGACCTATGTTACTCTATTTCATTACCACTAAAGGTTAAATGGAATGGAATGACACTGAGCATCACAAGATGGCGTCTAAAGTATGACTGTGGTTCTCATTCCAGACACGCTATAGCTCATGTGAAGCATTAGAATCAGCAGACATGTTATAGCTCACATGAAGCATTAGATTCAGCAGACATGTTATAGCTCACATGAAGCATTAGAATCAGCAGACATGTTATAGCTCACGTGAAGCGTTAGAATCAGCAGACATGGTATAGCTCATGTGAAGCGTTAGAATCAGCAGACATATTATAGCTCACATGAAGCGTTAGAATCAGCAGACATGTTATAGCTCATGTGAAGCGTTAGAATCAGCAGACATGTTATAGCTCACGTGAAGCGTTAGAATCAGCAGACATGTTATAGCTCATGTGAAGCGTTAGAATCAGCAGACATGTTATAGCTCATGTGAAGCATTAGAATCAGCAGACATGTTATAGCTCATCTGAGGCCTCAGAATGAGCAGGCATGCTGTGAAGCATTAGAATAAACAGAATATTATGTGCATGGCATTGGGTTAGGACACAGATGGAAATGGTTTCTTATCTTTCAATCTCCCTCTTAACCTGCGCCCCCAAAAGTGGCCATTTTAGTTTTCATTTTTGAGGACTGCATACCTTTTTTGGAAACCAAAATACTTTACTTATAGCATGCATGAGCCTGGTCTCTTTTGAACGATGACATTCTGAAATTTATGATACAATATAGATAATTCAGGTCTGAACTTGAGTTGTAGAAAAACTTGTTACTCACATATTTCTGTAGTAGTTGCAATATCAGAAGTAGTATATCCAGTGGCGATTCTAGGATTTTTTAAACAAGGGGGCATAGGGGGGGGGGGGGGGGGGGGCATGGGCTAGTATGGGGGGGGGCACCATTATTATAATTTTTTTCTATAGCTACGTATGACCGGTAAGCATAAAGGAAGTTGGATTTATCTAGACAGGTAGCCTAAGTGTAGCAGGTAATGTAACACTTCCCCCGGTCCTGCGGGACCGGACGGCAACCCTTCTCCCGGTTCGACTGGTCCAGGTGTCGGACCGTCTCAACTCCCCTTCCATACACCCTTTCATAATACAACATTGCCAACCGGTGGGCTGATCCAGATCTGGCAGATCTGGCATCAGCTCACTCACCTGATTAATATTATTTACTGCCATTTATGTTTATTATGTTTATTGTCTGTGTTGTCGTTGTTGTCTCCACTTTGTTAGACTTGTGTTCCCCTGTCTGTGTTTTGTAAATATGTTTTAGTCTTGTTGGTCTCAGTTTGTTCAATTGTTATTGTTTTTCCCAGTGAGCTCTGTGTTCTGTTGTTTCTGTCTATCACACCTGTGTCCTGTTTGTAATTACCCTCTGTCTCTAATTAGTGTTTGTATATTAGGTGTTGTGGGCCAGCAGACACTTGCTGGGGAAAGTATGGCATGTTCATGTGGGAGGATGGATTTGAAGAGGTGCACCGAGTGACGGCGTTTGCCTCCGTCGGAACTGTGCATTGAAGACGGGTTGGGGAGTAGTGATCGGTGGTCGAAGGCGAACAGTGTAGTTATGAAGGATCGGGAACAGCGAAGACCTCGCGATTGGTGGCCCCGGCCTGTGAGCGGCTGCCCAGGGTATTGGGAGGATCATGATGGTAGTAAATGGAGTGAGTTGGGCAAGATCGACAGCGACAGGGATGAGAATGGTCATGACGAAGGGAAGGGGATGGGTGGTGGCAGTATGGAGTGTAATGGGGAGGAGAGTGGGGGAGAAGGGTGGACGAAGGTGGAGAAGAAGAGTAGGGTAAGTGAGGGGAAGGGGAGTAAGAGGAAGAAAGAGAGGGGAGATAGCTTGAGTGGGTCAGAGGATGAGGGTAGAGGGAAGGATTTTGTAGAAGGGTTGAATGTAGTGGTGCGATTTGAGGGAGAAGACAGAGTTAGGGAAATAGAGCCGAGACAGCTGTCAAGAATCATTAAAGCGCAGTTAGGAGAGGTAAGGTACACAAGGATGTTGGGGGATGGGAACTTGTTTATAGGATGTGTAAGTGTAGTGCAGGTAGAGAAGGCAAGGGAAATGAAGAGCATTGGCAAAGTGAATGTCTGTAGAGTAGTGATAGTAGGGGAGAAAAGGGATGGTGGTTGCAAGGGGGTGATTAGTGGAATTCCAATTAAGGTTAGTGTGGATCAGCTGTTAGGGGACTTGAGGAGTAGCGAACGTAATGGGAAAGTTAAGAGTGTAGAAAGGATGAAGAGAGGTGCAGAGAAGGAGGAGACAGGGACGATAGTCATTCAGTTTGAGGGTGAGGTTAGTCCGAAAGAGGTATTTTTAGGGTATATGGCATATAGGGTTAGGGAGTTTGTGCCGAAACCGTTGAGGTGTTACAGGTGCCAGGAGTTTGGACATATAGCTAAGTTATGTAGGAAGGGGCAGATATGTGGTAGATGTAGTGGGGAGCATGGGGAGTGTGAGCAGGGAGTGGAGCCGAGGTGTTGTAGTTGTGGTGGGAAGCATAGTGTAGCGTATTGGGGTTGTGAGGCGATGAAACGAGAGGTAGTGGTCCAGCAGGTGAGAAGGGAAGGTAGGATTTCATATGCAGAGGCAGCTAGGAAGGTAGGACAGGGAAAGCAAGACAAGGGACAGGGGTTTAGAGAAGGGCAGTTGGCAGTAAGGATAGTGCAGGAGGATCAGGGAAAGCAAGATAGTGAACAGGGTTTTAGGAAAGGGCATCTGTCAGTAGAGGAAGTTCAGGAGGAGAAAGAGAGGGTGTGGGGGGAGAAGTTGGATATAGTGGCCTTTGTGGCAGGAGTAGTGAATACAACAGCGATGGTTAGCAGTAGGACAGATAGGACCAAGTTGATAGTTCAAGCAGCAGTGATACACTTGGGTATGAACTATGAAGGGGTTGACAGTGGAGGAAGTTGTAAGGGAGTTAAGGAAGGTGGTTGTGGGTGATCAAGTAGGAGAGTTAGAGAAGGGGGGTGTGAGTGATCGACTAGTCCAGAGTCAGGCCACAGGAGGCGAAGCATGTCTCGCGGAGGGGGACTCAGTCAGGAGGAAGCAGCGTTAGCTGCACTCCATTGGACAATGTGGGGGATGACGGATTCCAGTAGATGGCGGTAAAGTAGAAGGAAAAGAGGACTTGTGACAGTACTACTAGCGTAGTATTCGAACTGGGGAGGGCAGTAATACGCCATGTTGCGTCTACACTGCCGGAAATTCAAAAGAAGAAGAAGAAGAAGACACTTGCTGGTTCATTGTTTAATTGTTACCGTTGTTGTCAGTCGTGTTTGTTGTTTTCTGTTCTAAGTAAAAGCCTTATTATTCACCACTACGCCGTCTCCTGTATCCTGTTTATCTCTCCGTTCTACACTGCAAACTGAGTTCCACCACATCATGCCAGCAAAGCGGCACCATCGTAACAAGGTAAGGTATAAAGGTAAGTATATTAGGTTACATTATTTTACCAATAGCAGATCAGACAACTCTTCAGCCATTGGGGTTCATAGAACATATTTTATTGGCACCACTGCTGTACAAGTCTCTTTTTTCACATGAAAGACACAACAACACAATAATAATAATACATAAGACATCACAGGACAGAAACATATTGCAATAATGACAAGACAATAGAGATCAAATAGAATAAATAAAATTTAAACAGAAATAAAAATTGTATTATATTGATAGACATTACAAAAGAGATTCCTAATTACAACAATAATTGTTCACCCAAGGGCTGTCTACTATTAACAAACCTAAAACATGTTAGCCATTGTAGGTCATTCAACAGGTCAGAGCGAAATAGTAAATTATAGGCACAACTCCCAATATCAGTAACGGGTCTATTGTTCTAAGAATAACATTTGTCTAAGAGCCCAATAGCCAGCAAGGCCACTGGACTGGAGACCAGAAGCAGAGCAGCCATTGTAGTGCTGTACAAGTATTTTAAAGTGTTTTATCACTCAATAAATTCAATTAATAATAAACTAAATTAATTGTATCACTCTATCAAGTTGCCCCATGGCATGAAATTATTCATTCATATTAATTCAAGTATTTGCATGTGAGTGAAAGGTACATGCATCGTTTCAAATATTGCATTGCCACCAGTGCTGTGCTTATTTACATTTATACAACTGGTTACAAATCAAACAAAGTATTTTAAACAAGTGTTTTCTCACTCAATTATCAAGTTACCCCATGACATGAAAGGGATCAAGTATTTGCATGAATGCAAGGTACATACGTAATATTTTATTGCCTCCACTGCTGTCAGACAACTATTTACTTCTCCAAGTATTAACATAAATGACCACTCATTAGCAGATCAGACTTTTCTCTTGTAGTACTTTTACCACTGGATGGCACTATCAGTGGCGGCTCGTGAATTCTTCACGGGGGGGGGGGCGGAATTAATTAGTATCCCCCTCTATCTCTCCTTCTCTCTCTTTCTCTCTCTCACACACAGCGCGACGTGGAATCGATTCGTTACACAATCAGACCTAGTGTATGTGTAGTATTATATACCAAGAATAACTTCAGTATGAGTACAGGGCTGTACACATATTTTGCATAATTAAACGAGCCAAGGCTAGCTATTAAACTATCGATATGAATCGAAAACGGGGGACCCTGATGTAAACAAGACAAACGTCTTTCTCTGGTCTGCATCCCCTTAACAATTGTATGTATTGAGCCGTACTGTATTGTACCCATTCTGCAATCTGTTAAATAAAGTTTTCATTCATTCATTCATTCAAACATAGACGATATTGAACAAGCCATAATCCACTTCTTTCCAATCCAAAAGAAACTCCACTCTCTCTCTCTGATCAATACAATAATAAACACATTTGTATAACTTGTCATTTTAAACAAGTTACCATTCATTGTCTGGTTGATTATGATCCACCCGCGACGAAAACAAAAACACAGCATAAAGAGAGCGAGAGAGAGAGAGAGAGAGAGAGAGAGAGACCGAATTAACTCACTGTTTACGTGGTCGAGACTGCATCCAGCTATTAGCTTGTTATCATTGATAAAGTATATCCACTGCACTGTCCAGACTGTGTTGATGTCCATTGTCCATGCATGTCCACACTGCATCCATATTTAGCTTGTTGTTAGCCAACAAGTACTGTGTGAGTGAAGAGCTGTGTCTTTGTCCATTTCCGCGTCGAACAGCCTGCAAACTACCTGGCGTTCCTATCGCCATGCTCTAAGACAAACTCTAACCTTAACCAACTTTGAAAGAGTGCCTAAGCTTAACCGTCGAAAGAACTTGCCGTCACGCTCTAAGACAAATAGCTGCATCACAACAACACAACAGCTACAACAGAAACTGGCGTTGGCCAATCAGAGAGAGTGTATCCGCGAAATGCGGCTACGGAAAAAACTGACGTCGGCCAATCAGAGAGCGTCTCCGAGAAATGCGGCTACGGAAATTATAGACGCTGCTGCTTAGACTGCTTCAAAACGCGCCCGTGTTCCATCATAATACATCATATTTCAACGCACAGCGTGTTACGCACTGATTGGCTGCGACGGATACAGCGATGAAACAGTGCACGGCGTGCACGCGCACTCAAAGCGCTATTGCGTCTAGCCCGAGAGAAATACGGCTAGGAGAAATGCGGCTACGGTAACGGAACGTATTCTCTATCAGACAGTGAGTCACTTCCTGTTCAGGAAAACGATTATTTATATTTGATATATTAACGTTATATTGTGCATTGGAAACACAAACATACTTAAGAATAAGAATTTTTTTTTTTTAGTTTTTTGTTTTATAGCCCTATAAATAATATAAACATGTTTAAAATGAATAATATTTACTCATTTTAAACAAGTTTATATTATTTATAGGGCTATAAAACTAAAAACTAAAAAAAAATATTTCTTATTCTTCTTTCTTTTAACCAGGGTTAACCAGGGGGGGCGGCGCCCGAGCGCCCCTAGTGGCCAGCCGCCACTGGCACTATCACTAAATACCACCTCTGCTTGTACATGCTGTATGGTGCAACAAGCTCTGGTAAATATACAACAGGTTATGGGCCCAGATCGACGGTAAGAAGCTACACAGAGTTTTGTGTGAGATGAACAGTAATGTGGGATTTCACAATGGATGACAAGCTTTATTGACCGGCTGAGCGGACCAGAGAACTGGGCAACTGGAAGTTTCAGATGGAGCACTTGCTAAAAGCTAAAGGACTATGGGGTATGCTAATAGGAACAGATACATTAGCTGCAGATGCTAATACTCAAGCACGGGCTGAGTTTGATAAATGGAGCGATATATACAATATACAGTAAATAAATACAGTAAAAATATACTGAGGTCTACAGTAGGTGTAATATTGCACAGTGCTGTTTCAAAACTAAGAGTCCAGGAAGATGGTAACTGTCACTCTATGCTCAGTGATGCAGTGAGGCACAGTGATGCATTGTATAGTCTGATGGCTGTTGGAATGAAGGACTTCCTGTACCGTTCAGTGCTGCATTTGGGTAGTGTGAGCCTGGCACTGAACATGCTCCTCCTGTCAGCCAAGTCTGTGTATAGTGGGTGGGAGGGGTTTCCCCTGATGGCCTGGAGCTTAGCAAGGCTCCTCCTCTCCACCACCCTCGCTAGGGAGTCCAGTTCCACCTGACCTTTTTTGATTGATTGATTGAAAACTTTATTAACAGATTGCAGAATGAGTACAATACAGTACGGCTCAATACACACAATTGTTAAGGGGATGCAGACCAGAGAAAGACTTTCGTCTTGTTTACATCAGGGTCCCCCATTTTCAATTCATAATGACATTTATGACATACTCGACAACATACAGATATATATCATGACATTTATGACATACATCTACAGATGAAGCCCTCCAGAATCAGGTCCCCACTGCCACTCCTCTACCACTCCTATGTCACTTTAGAACTAGCACTCAGGTGTTAATTTCCGGGGGCTGGTGGCCGTAAACAAAGGGAGGG
The DNA here is from genome assembly GCF_963971535.1 of Notolepis coatsorum. NCBI lineage: Eukaryota > Metazoa > Chordata > Actinopteri > Aulopiformes > Paralepididae > Notolepis > Notolepis coatsorum. The sequence continues at coordinate 149,022,461 of NC_140167.1, forward strand.
TACTTAACTTAAGTGCTTCCCCAGGGAGGGGGTCGGGGGCTACTGCCCTCAGACCCCCAAGATAATTTTTATATGGGCAGTCTGACTTGGGGTACTGACCATATATTAGTGTTGCAATGCATGATAAATAAACAGTGAAGAAATCGGATGGGGCTGGGACATTTGGGACGAATAAAAATGTAAGATGAAAATCTCCCCAGCCTGTGGGTGAGCAGTGGAGGTGTGAAATCTGGCCCGGTCCAGAACAATAGGAGTCACAAAATCTGTTTGGAGTGGAGTGGTGGAGTTTTGGTAGAGTAGCAGTAGTTGCCTGACTTCTAAGGGCTTCATCTGTATGTTACAGGTACCAGGATATGGCACCTGATAGCAGATATATGTTTAACCTATGAAACAGGTTGTAGTTAATCATTTGACAAAGGAAAGGTGCAGACACGATGTTATTGACTCTGGCTCCTCCCGGTTGTATATTTCAACAACATTTATTCATTCAATAGAATAATCAATCAATCATCATCATCATTGTATCATCATTGTATCATCATTGTATAATCATTGTATCATCATCCAGTTCAATTAGTTACATTACTTCAATACATTCAATTATAATCCCATACTTGTTATTAATTCAAAAGCATATTCATCATTGCAACACACATTCTACCCTTTTAGGATACCCTGGTTCACTTCAATAGCATTTTCCTTTTAAATGTAGTTATCCAGTATTATATACTGTACATTGTGATTACTTATGTCTTTATACATATTTGGCGTCTTAAATATAAGCACGTGAGAAGAGAAACATTATCCTGTTAACCTCTGTCTAGACATGTCTAGGCATGTTGGAAGGGACCATAGTATGTCTTTTAACCAACACTGTCATTCTCATTGTCTGTCAAACAATTCCTTAAATCACCAATAAGTGTTACCTTTATCATCAGTCACTTATCATCAGTCATATCCACTATTCTCTAGTATACCGAAATACCTCCACACCTCAGTGTTATCCATCGTTGTGTTCCTGTCTCAAGTTCTATTGAACCTCAAATGTGCACTGAAAGTACATTTATATATATATTTGTATCGGGCCGTTCTCAACCCTACTAGGAATTTGCTAAACCGTGACCATGGTATAACTCAAGGGAATAGATTTATATTTACATTTAACGGAGGGCGCAATAGAGAGAGAGAGAGAGAGAGAGAGAGAGAGAGAGAGAGAGAGAGAGAGAGAGAGAGAGAGAGAGAGAGAGAGAGAGAGAGAGAGAGAGAGCATGTGGTACAGCCCCGGTGTTTAGCTACCGTCTAGGTAGGGTAAGCTAAAGTACTTTCCCTCTAACCATCTTGTACACAATATACACATTTACTACACAGCAATTCAACCCAACACAGTATGTATTTCAAAACATAAACCTTTATAATCCCCTTGGAGATACTTAACTTCGACACGTTAGTGCTTAAATGGACAATTGTGTTCCAACACTATTTAAATGTACCAACGAAACGTGGCACCATCAATAGACGGTTTGCTTCTCAACCACGTTACCTGTCGTCTTAAACTTCTTAAACTTGACTCAAACATCGACAATAGTTACTTCATTTGAACCCTCGACATTGCATGTATCCTTGTTAACCTTTATGTGTGTTTTGTAGTATATTACCCACCTATGAAACAGGTTGTAGTTAATCATTTGACAAAGGAAAGGTGCAGACACGATGTTATTGACTCTGGCTCCTCCCGGTTGTGAGGCTGAGATTGCCTCGTGCGTTCCTAAGCACACAGTAACGGGTCCCTGGAAGGCGAAGTCACTAAACACCAGTCCTATACCGCCACCTATTGACCAGATTATGTTAATGTCTCCCATTACATATAAATGACTCTTCTAACTTGTTTCTGATGGAGGTAATCCTGTACCCATATGTTCACACTGTTTTGACACATAATCCAAAGATATTAACATGATACCACTTCTAGTGGGCATCACACACTCCCTGACCTTAAAAAAATGGCTCCTGACATTTCCGAAAATCACTAAATACACCCATCCAATATCACCCTCAGGCGTGAACCCCTAACAAACTTCCCATGGGCGGACCGTGGGTGACGGCTGGACGGTAAGCATACTGGCCATGTTGTGGAAGGCTGTAAAAAATTGAATGCAACCATGGCATTACGAAGGGTATCAATTGACGTGGTAGTGGACTGTGGTGTGGTGCGGGCACCATCGGTGGCCACTGTACTACTGAATTCACGGTCACCTTGTTCTGCACTGACGGTTCACCTAGCATATCATACGTGAGACATTGTTTAGGCCTTCTGTCACGGGCAGACCTCCTAACCTCTGACTGGACCTGTTCTACCGGCGAGAGTGGAGGGGTTCGGAGATTGAGCTGGGCTACGGGGGAGTGAGCTTGGGGTTGGGGTTGGGCTATTGGAGAGTGAGCTTGGAAGTGGGGTTGGGGTATTGGAGAGTGAGCTTGGGAGTGGGGTTGGGGTATTGGAGAGTGAGCTTGGGAGTGGGGTTGGGGTATTGGAGAGTGAGCTTGGGGTATTGGAGAGTGAGCTCGGGGGGTCTCCCTTTCTTCTTCTTCCCCTGATTCACTAACATCTCCCTCCGGTCTGGCCAAGACAGGCAAATTCCCATCCATGTTTCCTCCCCTGTCGTCTTCACTCTCAGGGCGCAGGCCTGGCATGACTTCAGGTCGTCGTTCACGGTGTCCAAGTGATCTTTCCTCTGTCCTTTCAACAGGTATCCTTAGCCAGTATCCTCTGTCACTGTCATCATCCGAATCACTGTCATTGCTGTCCCTTGTCTCTACTTGTCTTTGTGTGTCTGACATTCTTCCTTGTCTTGGTCTGTCATTCGTCTTCTTCGCAGGGACAGTTCTGGCTGGTGGTGGAGTCATTTCCACGGGCAAATCATTTACCAGCAGTAAGAGATTTCGGTGTAGTGTTCTGGTCCTTTTCTGGTCTCCATGTTCAAGGCAGACAATGTATACTGGACTCTCAGCGAGCTGGCTTTTGACCACGTAGATCGCCTTCTCCCAGTACGATCTCAACTTGCCTGGTCCTCCACGCTGATTGAGGTTTCTCACCAGAACTGTGTCTCCTGACTGCAGCACTACTCCTTTTGTTTTCTTGTCATAAGTTACTTTTCCTCTTGCACTGGACTTTTTGCTATGTTCGCAAGCAATCCGATAGGCTTCAGACATCTTCTCAGCCCATTGCTCCGCGTATCCTCTGGGTAAGTACGGTTCCTCTTTCTTCGTTAACCCAAACAACAGGTCAACGGGGAGGTGTGGATGACGACCGTAGAGGAGGAAAAAGGGTGAGTAACCCGTTGATTCATGTTTGGTACAGTTGTACGCGTGTAACACATGCGGGAGGTGGTCCTTCCACCGCAATTTCTCATTTTCAGTCAATGTCCTCAACATCTGTAGTATGGTCCGATTGAGCCGCTCCGCTGGGTTGCTCTGTGGATGGTAGGGTGATGTTCTAGAGTGGCCGACCCCAGACAGCCGTTGCAGTGCTTGGAACAGTTTATTCTCAAATTCTCGACCCTGGTCGTGATGTAATTTCGAGGGATAACCGAATTTGGGTATAAAGTCATTAAAGATACGCTCTGCAGCTGTTTTCCCACTCTTGTTCTTGGTGGGGTATGCCTGGGCAAACCTTGTGAAATGGTCGATCACCACTAGGATATATTCATACCCTCCACGACTGGTTTCCAGATGTAGATAGTCGATACACACAAGTTCTAATGGGAAGTTGGAGGTAATGCTGCCCATGGGAGCTCGGACATGGGTGACCGGCTTCTTAGACTTGATACAAGGACATCTTCGGGTCACATATTTTTCAATCTCTCTGGACATGAAAGGCCAGTAGAATCTTTCTCTTGCTAGGTGGATCACTCTTTCTGTTCCAACATGACCCATCTCATTATGTAGATGTTTCAGGGCAAGTGTTCTATATTTTACAGGGAGGACCAACTGTTGGTATTGATTGGTCTTTCTGTAAAGGAGATCATTTTCAATATGTAATCTGCTCCATTCATGAAGTAGCTTTCGGGTTGCTGCGCTTACGGTTCTTCGTACGTCGTCTGACAATTTCGTGTTCGACTCTTTCAACTCCCTGATCGTGTTGATGGCTTGGTCCTCTTTTTGGGCCTTCACCAGTTCATCGTGGCTGATTGTTTGTAGGTGTGGGTGAGACTGCTGGTTTGAGTCTGGGGACGCGATGTTGAGCGCCGCAACACATGCCACGTCTTTCCTTTCAGCTGCTTGGCTTCCTTCCCACGTTGCTCGTACTGCTTCATTAGAGAGCTCTTCTGTGCAGGTCCTTTCATATCTCTCCATATCCAGGGGAAGGCGGGAAAGTGTGTCTGCATCTATGTTGGACTTTCCGGGTCTGTATTTGATGTCAAACCGGAAGTCTGCCAGTTCTCCAACCCACCGATGACCGACTGCATTGAGCTTGGCAGTACTCATTACATAGGTCAACGGGTTGTTGTCGGTGTAGATAGTAAAGTGTGGGGCATAATACAGGTAGTCACGGAATTTCACACACACAGCCCATTTCAATGCAAGGAACTCCAGTTTCCCACTGTGCATATGGTAATTTCGCTCGGCTGGTGACAATGTTCTTGACCCGTACCCGATGACTCTCAGTTTTCCATCTTGATGTTGATACAGAACAGCTCCCAGGCCTTGGTCGGAGGCATCCGTGTGCAACCTGAAGGGTAGGTTGAAATCAGGATATGCCAAGACAGGGGGGTTTGTGAGAAGGTCAATCAGTTGTTCAAGTGCTCTCTGCTGTTCCGTGGTCCACTCTATGGGCTCTCTGGAGGGCAACTGGGGGCGTTTGATGTTCTTACTCCGCGCTGGGGCTGGGGTCTTTCCTGGCTTGATTTGGAGTAGCTCATAGATGGGTCTGGCAATTCGGGAAAAATCCTGAATGTATGAACGGAAATATCCCAGGAATCCTGTTATTTTCCTCACTTCGCCGACAGTTCTGGGTGTCTTACTTGACAGGGCTTTCACGGCTTCAATGTCTCGTGGGTCTATCTTGACCCCTTCTGCTGACACAAGGCGACCCACGTATCTGACTTCTTGCTTGAAGAGGTCACACTTCTCAGGTCTCAATTTCACTCCGTGACGTTGAAGGGCTTGGAGAACCTTGCGGAGGGTCTCTACATGTTCTTCAAATGTCTTTGCGTAACAGAGTACGTCGTCAAGATACGGGATACAGCATTCGTCCCTGAGGGGGCCTAGCATCTCCTCCATGCTCCGTTGGAACGTTGCAGGGGCATTCGAGAGTCCAAATGGGATGCGCACCCACTCGTAAAGACCCCAAGGAGTGATGAAGGCGGTGAAGGGTCGTGAACCCTCGGCGACGAAGCCCTGGTGGTAGGCTTTCCCTTGGTCTAGGATACTAAACCAGGTATAGCCTCCAAGCGTGTCAGTCAGGTCTTGTATTCTAGGTAGTGGATGACGATCGGGCACAGTCTTTTTGTTCAGGAGGCGGTAGTCGATGCATAGCCGTAGGCTGCCGTCCTTCTTTCTGACGCAGACTACTGGGGCAGAATATGGAGACTTTGACTTGACTATCCAACCTTTCATTAACAGTTCCTGTATGTACTCTTTTACTTCTTTAAACAGTGGCTTTGGTACTGATGAGTACGTCTTCTGGACCGGGACAGTATCATGGAGAGCGATTGTCATCTGCAGGCTCGGGATGCACCCAATGTCACCACTGTCTTGTGCAAAGGACCCAGCCTCTTCACAAAGCATCCGGTTGACTATTGTCTGTTGTTCGTCGTCGAGGTGACTGAGATCGACGGGGGGTTTGAACAGGATGGAGCTGGGCACAGCCGACGTTGTAGCAGCACGGTTGGGGGGTACCGTGGGCTGGGAGATTTCAGGTGAGTAGGTTGGGATGGGGGTTTGCCGTGGGGAGTCTGTCGTGATGACTTTCCCAACACAATGGATGCTGCCCAGGGCTGTCTTCCTGGAGAGAGTGACGTTATGCCTTGTGTTGTTTCCCACAGGCACGGTGACATACGGCTTCCTGGGGTTTTGCGCTTGCAGCAGGCCTTCTCCAACATCCAGTTCTGCCAGCGCTAAACTGCTGTCATCTGGTTCGAACAGGAAGGTGGGGTCAGACAGGTCCACGTGGGGGGGGATTTGGCACTTGACCCAGGCCACTTGACCGGCGGGGATGACAGTGGCTTGTTTACCTGTTCGTAGGCGACCAACCTGGACAGGGGGTCTGTCAGTCTGGATATAACTCACCAGGAGTTCTGCCTTCTCGGCTGGTATCACCATGGCATTACAGAGCAGGCTGGTGAGAGTTGGGATCAGTCTTCCAGGTTGTTCTTGTATCATCACTTCCAGCACATTAAAACCCAGTAGGGGTCTCTCAAGGACAAGGCTGCTTACAAGGAAAGGCACAGTGATTGACAGGTTAGGATCTTCATTCCCCTTTAAGTTCACCGTAAGGGCCACCCAACCATCAAATGGGAGGACCTCACCGTTTACCGCGTAGACTTTCAACTCCTCTTCTTCTTCGATGATTTCGCTAAGGGGTCTGACTGGCATGTCAGGTAAGTATCTATTCTTCCAAGTTCTGTCAATCATGCTTACTTGGGCCCCTGTATCAAGCAGGGCTTGGACTGCTAAACCGTTTAGGTTACAATGGGTGAGAGCTCTTCTCCCTACGAGCTTGGCGAGGCATTCACTCTTAGTGTTTGGTAAATTAGGGGGGTCTGTGTGCTTCTGTATCTGGTTTACCGTCTTGGTTCCTGTTCTAGGTGCAGTTTTCTCCTCTCTTACTCTTTCCTTCTCAGGCTCACTAGTACGACGGTTGTCAGGTTGGGACAGTAAAGGGGAACCGGTCAATGGTTGTCCTCTTGCAGTGACCGGCCTCAGTTTCCCTGACGCGGTGGTCTCTTTTGACAGCCTAACGCTCTATGGCCTTCTTCGCCACAATGGAAACAGTGAGGGCAATTAGGTAAATTCTGTGCTACACATTTGCTACAGCCATATGGCCTGTCCCTCTGCCTATTTATCCTCCCTGTTCTGACCTGGGGTGATTGTTGCAGGAGATCTACTAGATTGGTAAGTTTCTCTACTTTCTCTGTTAACTGCTGGATCGGGTCTAGTTTAAGTTTCTTTCCTGTATTTTCTTCCCTAGTGGGGGGGGGACACTGTGCTCCCTTCACCTCAGCACCTGCACTATGTACATGGGGGGGTCTATTGCGATTGGTAGGCCCTAACCGTCGCTGTCTTTCACTCTCATCGCTCATGACCTTTTTCATCTGTCTGAGAATGGCCTCATCAGGTACTCTGTCTTCAAGTAAGGGTTTGAGTTCCCTACGAATGTCATCATGTTTGTGTCCTAAACCTTGATATACAGTGTGGAGAAAGACATCCTGAACGGTTCGTTCGTTGTACTTAACGTCAGTAGCAGCATATTTTGATGCTAGTAAAATCTTCTGCTTGAGTCCTATGACTCTATACAAAAACTGCTGTGGTGTTTCACTATCCTTTTGCTTTGTACACATGAGTTCTTGAAACAACTCTGTATTACTTTGTTCACCGAGGTGAGAATGGAGAAAACCCTTCAGCTCATCGATAGTCAAATCGTCTTTTACCATTAACATATCCTTAAAGCTGCCAGCTTTGATCACTCTCAAGACTGCTCTAACAACCTCTGCATCGCTGAATTGCTCCTTCAGACCTTCGTCGATCTGTTTGCAGACACTGTTGTAACTAATGTCTGATCCCTGGTCTCCTATCTGACCTCCCTGGAGCTTAAACTCCCTGCGGTGAAGGTACGACAGTTCTCGTAAAGATATTAGTTTATCTGGCGACACACCAGGGGTTTCCTGTTTACTTTCGGTGTCTGTTACACTCTTATTCAATGGCACAGCCTGAGCTGTGGGTGGTGGTACACTGGGCAGGCACTGTAAAACCTGGTTGCTTACTTTTGGAGTGGGCACACCCTCAATGGTTTCACTTACATCATAAAAGATGCTAACGGGGTCGACTGGTACTGCATCACTTTGACTGGTGGACCGTAGGCCCTCGGTTTTACCCTCTTCTAGACCCACCACCTCACTCTGCATAAGTCCATCAGTTACATCTTTTATCTGTAATAAATAAGACAACCCTGTATCCTCTAGCTCCAGTAAAACCTTACTGTACAGGTAGTCGTTGATAAAGTTGAAGCACCCCTCCACGTCGTCTACGGTAAGGTGGGTTCGGTCAGACGTCTCCAGTCCTGGTATCAGTTCCAATGCCTCGGCAATGCGAAACAGTTCATCCGCAGGTAGAGTGGGCAGGCTCTTCTTGATGTCCCACACCAAGCTTTTCCTCTCGCTGTCTCCCATGGCTGCTTCCCGATTCCTCGCACTTGGCTCTCAGTTCAGGATCACTGTGACGACTTTCCGTGGTGGGTGGATCTCCTCTACACGACACCGGTCTTCCTTCTCGTCAGGTAGAGTAGTGGACGTAGTCTCGTTGTCATCTGGCATCAGGTGAGGCACTTCACTGCTGTCGATACCGCGCAGATCAATCCCTCATTCGACGACCTTTACACCGGGCGTTGGTTCCTGGTTCATCGGGTCGCGTGGTTGGTCCAGGTGTCAAGATCTCTGGATCAGCTCCCATCCAGCAGGTGGCGCTGATCCCGGACGAGCCCCCAATAAACTGTTACAGGTACCAGGATATGGCACCTGATAGCAGATATATGTTTAACCTATGAAACAGGTTGTAGTTAATCATTTGACAAAGGAAAGGTGCAGACACGATGTTATTGACTCTGGCTCCTCCCGGTTGTATATTTCAACAACATTTATTCATTCAATAGAATAATCAATCAATCATCATCATCATTGTATCATCATTGTATCATCATTGTATAATCATTGTATCATCATCCAGTTCAATTAGTTACATTACTTCAATACATTCAATTATAATCCCATACTTGTTATTAATTCAAAAGCATATTCATCATTGCAACACACATTCTACCCTTTTAGGATACCCTGGTTCACTTCAATAGCATTTTCCTTTTAAATGTAGTTATCCAGTATTATATACTGTACATTGTGATTACTTATGTCTTTATACATATTTGGCGTCTTAAATATAAGCACGTGAGAAGAGAAACATTATCCTGTTAACCTCTGTCTAGACATGTCTAGGCATGTTGGAAGGGACCATAGTATGTCTTTTAACCAACACTGTCATTCTCATTGTCTGTCAAACAATTCCTTAAATCACCAATAAGTGTTACCTTTATCATCAGTCACTTATCATCAGTCATATCCACTATTCTCTAGTATACCGAAATACCTCCACACCTCAGTGTTATCCATCGTTGTGTTCCTGTCTCAAGTTCTATTGAACCTCAAATGTGCACTGAAAGTACATTTATATATATATTTGTATCGGGCCGTTCTCAACCCTACTAGGAATTTGCTAAACCGTGACCATGGTATAACTCAAGGGAATAGATTTATATTTACATTTAACGGAGGGCGCAATAGAGAGAGAGAGAGAGAGAGAGAGAGAGAGAGAGAGAGAGAGAGAGAGAGAGAGAGAGAGAGAGAGAGAGAGAGAGAGAGAGCATGTGGTACAGCCCCGGTGTTTAGCTACCGTCTAGGTAGGGTAAGCTAAAGTACTTTCCCTCTAACCATCTTGTACACAATATACACATTTACTACACAGCAATTCAACCCAACACAGTATGTATTTCAAAACATAAACCTTTATAATCCCCTTGGAGATACTTAACTTCGACACGTTAGTGCTTAAATGGACAATTGTGTTCCAACACTATTTAAATGTACCAACGAAACGTGGCGCCATCAATAGACGGTTTGCTTCTCAACCACGTTACCTGTCGTCTTAAACTTCTTAAACTTGACTCAAACATCGACAATAGTTACTTCATTTGAACCCTCGACATTGCATGTATCCTTGTTAACCTTTATGTGTGTTTTGTAGTATATTACCCACCTATGAAACAGGTTGTAGTTAATCATTTGACAAAGGAAAGGTGCAGACACGATGTTATTGACTCTGGCTCCTCCCGGTTGTGAGGCTGAGATTGCCTCGTGCGTTCCTAAGCACACAGTAACGGGTCCCTGGAAGGCGAAGTCACTAAACACCAGTCCTATACCGCCACCTATTGACCAGATTATGTTAATGTCTCCCATTACATATAAATGACTCTTCTAACTTGTTTCTGATGGAGGTAATCCTGTACCCATATGTTCACACTGTTTTGACACATAATCCAAAGATATTAACATGATACCACTTCTAGTGGGCATCACATGTACATGGCATAGATATACAGTACTGTTACATTTGTGACATACAAGATATGCAAATATACAGTACTGTTAAATAGAGATCCTAACAGAAAATATATACATATGAGGGGGAGGAAACTGTACATTATTTCGGAGGGGGTGGGTGGGTGGGACGATGGGTTTAGACATTTACGGGGGCCAGGTGCTCTTTGTCTTTCTTTGAGAGTGGTTTTGAAGGTGGGATTAATATTTTTTTACGGCTGTGGGTAGGGCGTTCCACATTGATGTGGCATAATTGCGAAACGTGTTTCGACCCTTGTTTGAACCGAATCTGGGTTGAACATGAAAGCAGTGAGGTAAGTTTGTCTTCTTGAAGTTGTCCTGACTGAATCTGCAGTGCACCCGGCTTCTCAGTCTGTCGGCGTTGCACTTCCAAATTGCAATCAGTGCTGGAGTTGTCAAGGGTTGCTTCTTGAAGCAGTCAAAATGTGCTCCTTGGCTACACCTACAATGGTTGTCAATCATTTCGACATCAGCTGTGACTGGTTCAGAAGAACTGTTAAGAGCTACAGGTGTCTCTATCTATCTCAACTCCTAATCGAGATAGAACCCTGTGGCCGCTCGATATCCCCCAGCGAGGTGCTAAACTCGCCAAGTTCTCGAGTCAATTACTAATCCTAATCACGCCTATTTCATAGTCACTGGTTAGTTTTATCCAGTTCATATGAAATATAAGCGTAGAAGAGTTGTTAACCTCTTCATCGTTTTGTAATAAACTGAATGTCTGTTTGGGAAAACTCCTTCCATCGAATTGTAATATTCACAGTAATACTATTTAATAAGTAGTACTACTAATAATAGTGTAATATTAGCGTAATAATATTAATAATCATTTGTAAGCCCCAGAACCTCCGATCAGTTTGACAGACCCATAAACCAGTGACTTGGCCGTTTAAGCACCACAGCATCCTGCATGCTGAAACTTCCAAGTCCCCATAAATCTGATAGGCCTGTCGGATACAGAGATACTGGTGCTCGCAAGCAAAATAGTGATAATCATTTCCATAAGATCAGGTCGAAAACAGAATTACTGAATAGTCATTTATATAACTTTAGCTAAAAGCAGTAACCAGCAATTGATCTAATCTGTATGGCTTCCAGAATATAATTATACCGTTTTACCTCAGATGAAAGCAGGGCGTTGCCAGCGCCCTGAAAGATCATGACGGGAGCAGTACAAGAAACGCAGTCCACAAGTTGGATAAAAGTATTTAACAAAATAGCTTTTAATTAGAAAAAAGGTAGTTACAAAAATACTGTCCAGGAAAGATCCAGCCCAGAAAAATTAAACAACAACATCATTCTCAAAAAGCAATAAAAACTCTCTTGGTTTAAATCACTTCATCATTGAAGACTTAACTAAAAGCCTAGCACAGCTCTTCAAATCTAAAGAGTATTCTTCATGCAGAGGACAAGACTAGGTTCCAGTACACCGCTCAACCTTGTCTGGTGCTAAAAAAAAGTCTCGATCCTTTAAGAGCGAGCGAGCTGTACCTTATATACCCAGGTCTGCATCATATCAAAACTTCTTACTATTGGTCCGAAAACATAGATGTCATTATATCAACCAACCAACACACAATCAGTAGTTAACCACCCCTCCCTTTTCCAGTCGTTACTGTAACTAGGAAAGTAACAGATTTCTTGTGGCTGTGGAAAGCCCCTAATACATACATCAATGTCATGACGGTGCATTTTGCACTGGTCTAAGTTTTACAGTACAAAAGATATATATATATATATATATACATGTACAATACAGTAAACATATACTTAATCATTGGTTCATATGTTTATACATTACACATGTAGTGTAAATGTAGTTAAAAAGTATGATGGCTTTTCCCTTGGTAGAGTGATAGAAAAGGGTTAAACCATCATGCAGAAATGGTTCACTTCTTCCTCTCAGACGTTCAGGGTCATATACAGAGGGAGTGAAAACTCACTTGAAATCACACATTCCAACAGCCCCCTGCATTATCAAAAGGTTTTTCTATCCATACTTTAGTGTATATTTCCATAAGATATAGTACCATAAGTATTTTTCTTAAACACACCGTTTATAAGGTCATTGTCTCCTTTACTAGCAACGCCTATATATAGTTTATAGTTATGGTTATACAAGTTTACACAAGTAGGAGGAAGAATACAAAAAGACCCGTCGTAAATCACTGACTTTCAGTGCGCATTTGGCGCTTAGATCAGAGGCCTACTCGTCCTGTTATCAAGCTTATAATACATACTTATATTTAATCCTCTATATATATATGTTAATGCTTAATATATTACATCATACAAGTGCATCATACAAGTGACAGAGAGAGAACAGGATGTCAAAATAAAAAAGGGTCACTGTAGTTTTGTGGCACTTCAACACCCCCTCTGTCATCCTGGTCGGTCACTGTCCTGATAACGTCTGTGAGGGGGGACGGGGTGGCAATTGCGGGGTCACGATGGCTGTGACTCTCAACAAGAACCCACATTGAACTTGAGAGGTTATGTATCCTTTATTCCTTCCACGCCGGCAAATTATAGTCCCCTGTGTAACTACTGTAACCAGAGTGCTACGGACTGGTTTAAATTTGCATCAGCTTGCGCCAATATTGGCAGGGGCACAATGGGGGCACATACATTTAGTCATTTAGGGAAGGGGCACAATGGGGGCACATACATTTAGTCATTTAGGGCAGGGGCACAATGGGGGCACATACATTTAGTCATTTAGCTGATGCTTTTATCCAATGCGACAAGTCATCAGAAAGGGCACCACTCTATCAGCTGAGTAACAATGTTCATCAAAGTGTTGAGTGCTACAGTGTAGGTTAGTATATTAGGACAAGTGCCTGATGACAGTAAGGTTAGTTCGTGTTATATATTTTTTTATAATAAAAAAAAAAAAATTTAAGATTCTGGGGTACCTGAGATTTCAGGGGGGGCACGTGCCCCTGGTGCCCCAGTGGTAAAATCGCCACTGAGTACAGTATATAAAAAAAAATTGGTATGGCTGAAAAAACACCCTGGGTCCATAGCCTGAAGTCTTGTAGTAGTCTGTAGTACATGTCCAAGTTTCATACAAATCCGTTCAGAAATGAGTGCTTATAAGCGATTTTGATAAAAAGTGAGAAAAAAAAGAGAGCTCTGAAAACCATTTCCTCATTGACTTCAATGCTATCGGCGGAGAATTCTTTTCCTGGTTTGCCTCGTGAGTTTTCAACTAGATCCCTGATTCGGTCATTCCCATTGGAAAGCCACACTAATTCGTTACAACCCTGTCCAATCATTTTCGAGATCGCCAAATGATTGAAGGAGGTAGAGGCTCGGACGTCGAGAGTGGTATTTGAAAAAATAGAAAGTCAGCTGTTGGCTTTGGCGCATGCCGAACATATCGGCATGTAACTCGAGAACCGCTGAACGGATTTTGTCAGCTGAGAGCAATAGGGGATATCTGCAGAGCCGCAAGCCCAACGTCTGGGCGGGGCTTCGTGGCTTGTGCTCGGTTTGAGGCGGGACTTCGGGGGTTGTACTCGGTTTGACTGTGCATTCGGGCTTGTACTCGGTTTGACTGTGCAGTAGTCAGTTTATGCTGTTTATTTTTACAAGCAGTGAGGACTCGACAGCACTTGCATTTATGTGTTCCGTGTTGCAGGTTAGGGTTAGGGTTAAGGTTAAGGTTAAGGTTAAGGTTAAGGTTAAGGTTAGGGTTAGGGTTAAGGTTAAGGTTAGGGTTAGGGTTAGGGTTAAGGTTAAGGTTAGGGTTAGGGTTAGGGTTAAGGTTAGGGTTAGGGTTAAGGTTAAGGTTAGGGTTAGGGTTAAAAATAAACAGCACAGATGACGGGACATTTTTATTATTTTATTAATTATTAATGTCCGCCTTGTTTCGAACGGTTAAGCTTAGGCCCTCTTTCAAACTGGTTAAGGTTAGAGTTTGGAATCAGGGCTGGTGGTCTAAAATTTTCAATCAATCAATCAATCAAAGCGGGGAACATAGAACCCGGGGAACATAGGACCCGGGGAACATAGACATGCTCCCAAACTGACTACTTCCGGGTTTTACAGGAAACAAGACATGGTACAAGCCCCAACGCCCCTCCCACGCACAGTCAAACCGAGTACAAGCCCCGAAGTCTCGCCTCAAACCGAGTACAAGCCACGAAGCCCCGCCCAGACGTTGGGCTTGCGGCTCTGCAGATATACCCTACTCCCTGAGAGGGCAATCGACAGAAAAAAATATGCACACCCGAGCCGCTAGAGGTCGCCAAAGTGGCGTGTCGCGCTGGTGGGCAAATCGTCCTTCATTTTAAACCCGGGAGCCGGGTCGGTGCCAGTTAAGAGTTATTAACTTAACAAGCAAGAGTTGTTCAAATCAAGTTCCTCCTTTTGCATTCAAACCAAGTCCCACCCGACCCACGTGAGTGGTCGCTGGAGGGATGCTGTTCACCTAAAGTGTTGTTGATAAACATATCACTTACCTTATGCCCTGATCAAGACAGAGTGAGAGACATGTACAGAGAGAGAGACATGTACAGCCAGACCGAGACAGAGAAAGATATACAGACCGAGACAGAGAGAGACACATACAGACAGACTGAGAGACACATACAGACAGACTGAGACAGAGAGAGACACATACAGACAGACTGAGACAGAGAGACACATACAGACAGATTGAGACAGAGATAAACACATACAGACAGACTGAGACAGAGAGAGACACATACAGACAGACTGAGACAGAGAGACACATACAGACAGATTGAGACAGAGATAAACACATACAGACAGACTGAGACAGAGATAAACACATACAGACAGACTGAGACAGAGAGACACATACAGACAGACTGAGACAGAGATAAACACATACAGACAGACTGAGACAGAGAGACACATACTGACAGACTGAGACAGAGATAAACACATACAGACAGACTGAGACAGAGAGATACACAGACAGACTGAGACAGAGAGAGACACATACAGACAGACCGAGACAGAGAGAGACACATACAGACAGTCAAAGAGAGAAGGTTGGCACTGTCATGAGAGAATGGATTTCATTTTAGCTGCCTGACATTTTACCTCGATTTACTCCTTTCAAAATCAACTCTGTTGTGTCCATTTTCTTTCAAAGTTATACTCTAACCATTTCCTCTGAATTACCTGAAAAGTACTGTCTTGCCCCGAATCTCCCTTTTTGAAGATCAAATGTTGTTTTTGTAAAGAAAATAATGACATCTAACCAGAAGTACTAACACATTGAACAGAACAAGGTAAGTATATATATATATTTTACATGACATTGTTTCATTTAAATAAGATAGGCAATACTAAATGTTTTATATTATTAATTTGAATAATTTGAATACACATAAAACTGTAGCCTACTGGTAGGCCTATTTTTTACACCATAGTGACTATAAGACAACCTCACTATAGTAATATAAGACAACCTTGCGTTTTACGGTTCTACAAACCATGTCATTTGTAGAAAAAAATACATAATCTTATATCCGGGGCAATATGGTTTATCATGGCTACATTTACATTTAGAACTTTAGCTGACACTTTTATCCAAAGCTTACAATTGTGTACAACAAAGCCAGCAAAGGGATACACTCCCAGCAGTTAACAATAAGTGATATTGTTCGTCTAACAGTGAATAAAATTACACTTTCTTACAAGTGTGTGTGTAAGAAGATTGAAAGGGTTTCAGCTGTCCTGTGGTGGGAGGTTCATTACTCCATGCCAGCCGGGACAGAGAACCATTCTTCAGTTTGATGTCCCTCCTGGGTGTCTGAAGTGCAGACATGGTTGTCACATACCCAGGGGAGGCAGAGCGTAGTGGTCTGGATGGTATGTAGTTAGAGGCCATTGGGCAGAAGTAAGAGGGTGCTGTTCCCCTTCTTTGCACAGAACACCAAGGTCTACTATAACCTTAAAATGGATTTGTGCAGCTCAGAATAGTGGGGTCAATAATGGGCCAACTTTGGTAGGCAAGACACAAGGACTTTGATGGCTTGTTTTGTCAAGAAGGGTGGATCCTTCTCACATTGTTCAGGAAGAACCTGCAGGTTCTGGTTGTTGAGGTAATGTGAGCCGAGAAGTCCAGCCAGTGGAGAATGAATACACCTAGGTTTATGGCAGTCGGAGATGGAGACACAGCTACGTTCTCTCTGGTTATTGAGAGGTCGGTCAATGGAGAGCCAGTAGGTGAGTAATGTTCAGTTTTAGGTGGGTGGTCGTCAGGCTGGGATCCATTCAGCAACTCAGGGGTCTGAGGGAGGATAAGAGAAGAAGAGTTGAGTATCATCAGCATAACAGTGGTGCGAGAAGTCATGAGATTTGATGTCGTCGCCCGGAGAGTGCAACAGATAAAATAGTTGGCTGGAAATGGCATGTTCATGCGGGATT